>NC_080625.1:705113-896947 GCF_027887145.1 Ammospiza caudacuta | reverse complement strand
AAAAAAACCATAAAAACAGCAGAAAATGAAGGATAAACTCCGGGAAAATGGGGAAAAAAGAGGGAAAAGGGTTTGGATGCGGAAATTGGCGGAATTCCGGAAGGTTCCGGAAGGTTCCGGAAGGTTCCGTCACCTCGGCGATGATTTTCTCCAGCTCGCGGTTTTCCTTCTCCAGCAGCCGCGACTTCTCCTCGTCGTTGTTGTTGGTGGAGGATCCCGTCTTCATCGTGTCCTGCTGCTCCGACTGCCACTCCCCGCGCGTGATCAGCCGCCGCATCTGCCGGAAATCATTCATTTGAATAAATTTGAATAAATTTGAATATTCACGGGCGGTCCCAAAAAATTCGGCAAAAATACCCCGAAAAATTTGGAAAAAATTCCGAAAAATTCGGAGGAAAAACGACAAAATTCCACCAAAATGAAGAAAAATTTATCCAGAAATTTCACACAAATATCCAGGGAAGTTTTGCACAAAAGTTGCCCAAAAAATTCTACACAAAAAAACGGAAAAGTTTGGAAAGAATTGAAAAAATATTGTAAATAATGGCCATAAATTTTCTCAAAAAATCCACAAAAATTTCACCCAAAAAATTCCCCAAAAATCCATGAAAATTTCACCCAAAAGGTCCCCAAAATTTCCCCAAAAATCCACAAAAATTTCCCCCAAAATGTCCCAAAAATTCCCCCAGAAATCCACAGAAATTTCCCCCAAAAGTTTTCTCAAAAGTCCACAAAAATTTTCTCAAAATGTCCCAAATTTCCCTAAAAAATCCACAGAAATTTCACCTAAAAAATTCCCCAAAAATCCATGAAAATTTCCCCAAAAGGTCCCAAAAATTTCCCCCAAAATGTCCCAAAAATTCGCAGAAATTTCACACAAAATGCCCCAAAAGTTCGCAAAAAATTTTCTCAAAATGTCCCAAAAGTTCCCAAAAAATCCACAGAAATTTCACCCAAAAATTTCACCCAAATATCCCAAAAATTTTCCCCAAAATTCCCCCAAAAATTCCACAGAAATTTCCTCCAAAATTCCCCCAAAAATTCCACAGAAATTTCCCCCAAGATATCCCAAAGGTTTTCTCAAAAGTCCGCAAAAAATTTTCTCAAAATGTCCCAAATTTCCCCAAAAAATCCACAGAAATTTCACCCAAAAAATTCCCCAAAAATCCATGAAAATTTCACCCAAAAGGTCCCAAAATTTTCCCAAAAATCCACAAAAATTTTCCCCAAAATTCCCCCAAAAATTCCACAGAAATTTCCTCCAAAATGTCCCCAAAATTTTTCCCCCAAAAAACCTGAAAAAATACAAAAAAATTCAAAATAATCCCCAAAATTTCCCCCAAAAGTCCAGAAAAATTTCCACAGAAATTTCACCCAAATGTCCCAATAAAAATCCCCCAAAAATTCCCCCCAAAACCCCAGAAAAATTTGAAAAAAATTGAAAAAAAATTCCAAATAGTGCCCCCAAATTTCCACAAAAATCCACAGAAATTTGACCCAAAATGTCCCAAAAGTTTCCTCAAAAGTCCGCAAAAAATTTTCTCAAAATGTCCCAAAAGTTCCCAAAAAATCCACAGAAATTTCACCCAAAAAATTCCCCAAAAATCCATGAAAATTTCACCCAAAAGGTCCCAAAATTTTCCCAAAAATCCACAAAAATTTTCCCCAAAATTCCCCCCAAAATTCCACAGAAATTTTCTCCAAAATGTCCCCAAAATATTTCCTCCAAAAAACCTGAAAAAATCCAAAAAAATTCAAAATAATCCCCAAAATTTCCCCCAAAAGTCCAGAAAAATTTCCACAGAAATTTCACCCAAATGTCCCAAAAAAAATCCCCCAAAAATTCCCCCCAAAACCCCAGAAAAATTTGAAAAAAATTGAAAAAAAATTCCAAATAGTGCCCCCAAATTTCCACAAAAATCCACAGAAATTTGCCCCAAATTCCACAAAAATTTCCTCAAAAATCCACAGAAATTTCCCCTAAAATGTCCCAAAAATCCCCAAAAAATTTGAAAAAATTCAAAAAAATATCCAAAAAATTTCCCCAAAAATCCACAGAAATTTCCCCCAAAAAGTCCCTAAAATTCCCCCAAAAAATTGAAAATAATACCCCAAAATTCCACAGAAATGTCCCACAAAGTGTCCCAAAAATGTCCCCAAATATTCCCCAAAAATATTCCACCAAAAACCCATGGAAATTTTGGAAAAAAAATCCAAAAATATCAAAATAATACCCCCAAAATTCCCCCCCAAATCCACAGAAATTTCCACCAAAATTAAAAAAAAAGTTCCAAAATATTCCCAAAAAATTTCCCCAAAAATCCACAAAAAATTTCCCCAAAATTCCACAGAAATTTCCCCCAAAATGTCCCAAAAACTTTGAAAAAAATTCAAAAAAATACCCCAAAAATTTCCCCAAAAATCCACAAAAATTTCCCACAAAATTAAAAAAAAATTTCCCAAAAAATCCAAAGAAATTTGCCCCAAAAAATTCCCCCAAAATTTCCAATTTTTCCCCAATTTTCCCCAATTTTCCCCCCAAATTTTTCCCCCAAATTTTTCCCAATTTTTCCCAATTTTTCCCCAATTTTTCCCCCAAATTTTTCCCAATTTTTCCCCCAAATTTTTTCCCAAATTTTCCCAATTTTTTCCCAATTTCCCCCCAATTTTTCCCCAATTTTCCAGAATTTTTCCCTGACCTTTGGCACGAAGAGCGCGACCAGGGTGAAAAAATATCCAAAAAAATCCCCAAAAAATCCCAATTTTCCCCCAATTTTCCCCAAATTTTCCCCCAATTTTTGTGGATTTTTTGTGGATTTTTCCCCCATTTTTTGTGGATTTTTTCCCCATTTTTGTGGATTTTTTGTGGATTTTTTTTCCCATTTTTGTGGATTTTTTGTGGATTTTTTTCCCATTTTTTGTGGATTTTTTGTGGATTTTTTCCCATTTTTTGTGGATTTTTTAATGGATTTTTTTCCCATTTTTTGTGGATTTTTTCCCATTTTTTTGTGGATTTTTTCCCCTTTTTTTCCCATTTTTTGTGGATTTTTTGTGGATTTTTTCCCATTTCTTGTCGATTTTTTCCCATTTTTTCTGGGGTTTTTGTGGATTTTTTCCCATTTTTTGTGGGTTTTTTTGTGGATTTTTTCCCATTTCTTGTGGATTTTTTATGGATTTTTTCCCCATTTTTTGTGGATTTTTTCCCCATTTTTTGTGGACTTTTTGTGGATTTTTTTCTCATTTTTTGTGAATTTTTTGTGGATTTTTCCCCATTTTTTGTGGATTTTTTCCCCATTTTTGTGGGGTTTTTTTTGTGGATTTTTTCCCATTTTTTGTGGATTTTTTATGGATTTTTTCCCCATTTTTTGTGGATTTTTTGTGGATTTTTAATGGATTTTTTCCCCATTTTTGGTGGATTTTTCCCATTTTTTGTGGATTTTTTCCCCATTTTTTGTGGATTTTTTTCTCATTTTTTGTGAATTTTTTGTGGATTTTTCCCCATTTTTTTTGTGGATTTTTTCCCCATTTTTTGTGGATTTTTTTCCCATTTTTGTGGATTTTTTTGTGGATTTTTTCCCATTTTTTGTGGATTTTTTGTGGATTTTTTCCCATTTTTTGTGGATTTTTTTCCCATTTTTTGTGGATTTTTTGTGGATTTTTTCCCATTTTTTGTGGATTTTTTTGTGGATTTTTTCCCATTTTTTGTGGATTTTTTTCCCCATTTTTGTGGATTTTTTCCCCATTTTTGTGGATTTTTTGTGGATTTTTTCCCATTTTTTGTGGATTTTTTTCCCATTTTCTGTGGATTTTTTCCCCATTTTTGTGGATTTTTTGTGGATTTTTTCCCATTTTTTGTGGATTTTTTTTCCCATTTTTTGTGGATTTTTTGTGGATTTTTTTCCCATTTTTTGTGGACTTTTTGTGGATTTTTTTCTCATTTTTTGTGAATTTTTTGTGGATTTTTCCCCATTTTTTGTGGATTTTTTCCCCATTTTTTGTGGATTTTTTCCCATTTTTTGTGGATTTTTTGTGGATTTTTTCCCATTTTTTGTGGATTTTTTTGGGGATTTTTTCCCATTTTTTGTGGATTTTTTTCCCCATTTTTGTCGATTTTTTTCCCCATTTTTGTCGATTTTTTGTGGATTTTTTCCCCATTTTTGTGGATTTTTTGTGGATTTTTCCCCATTTTTTGTGCATTTTTTCCCATTTTTTGTGGATTTTTTTGTGGATTTTTTCCCATTTTTTTTGTGGATTTTTTTCCCCATTTTTGTCGATTTTTTGTGGATTTTTTCCCCATTTTTGTGTATTTTTTATGGATTTTTTCCCCATTTTTTGTGGATTTTTTCCCCATTTTTTGTGGATTTTTTATGGATTTTTCCCCATTTTTTGTGGATTTTTTCCCATTTTTTGTGCATTTTTCCCCATTTTTGTGGATTTTCCCCATTTTTGGTGTCATTCCCCCCCTCGGGCACGAAGAGCACGACGAGGGTGAAAAAACATCCCTAAAAAATGCCCAAAAAATCCTAAAAAAATCCCAATTTTCCCCCCAAATTTCCCCCAATTTTTCCCAAAATTTTTCCCCGATTTCCTCCAATTTTGCCCCAATTTTCCAGAACTTTCCGACTTGCGCACCTTGGGCACGAAGAGCACGACGAGGGTGATGTAGGAGGAGAAGACGACGGCGAGGGCGGCGAAGGCGAAGGCGGCGTCGTGCTGCGAGCTCAGGATCAGCGTCACCGGCGCCGTGATCAGGCACAGGACCTCAAAAACGAAATTCTTTTCGTTCCCATTTCAGCCCAATTGCATTGTTTGGGATATCGGCAAATTTGGGGAATTTGGGGGATTTTTTGGGAATTTTTTGGACATTTTTCCGTTATTTTTAAGCATTTTTTGGAGAATATTTTGATTTTTTTCAGCATTTTTTTGTGATTATTTTGAATTTTTTTGAGATTTTTTTTAAATTTTTTTAAAGATTTTTTTAGAGGCAAATTTGGGGAATTTTGGGGGAATTTTTTGGACATTTTTCCTTTATTTTTAAGCAATTTTTGGAGAATATTTTGATGTTTTCATTATTTTTTTGGCGATTATTTTGAATTTTTTTGAGGATTTTTTTTATTTTTTAAAGATTTTTTTAGAAGAAGATTTTGGGAATTTTTGGGAATTTTTGGGACATTTTTCCTTTATTTTTAAGCAATTTTTGGAGAATATTTTGATTTTTTCATTATTTTTTTGGCGATTATTTTGAATTTTTTTGAGGATTTTTTTTATTTTTTAAAGATTTTTTTAGAAGAAGATTTTGGGAATTTTTGGGAATTTTTGGGACATTTTTCCTTTATTTTTAAGCAATTTTTGGAGAATATTTTGATTTTTTTCATTATTTTTTTGCGATTATTTTGAATATTTTTTGAGGGTTTTTTTATTTTTTTAAAGATATTTTTAGAAGAAGATTTTGGGAATTTTTGGGAATTTTTGGGGCGTTTTTCCGTTATTTTTAAGCATTTTTTGGAGCATATTTTGATTTTTTTCAGCACTTTTTTGTGATTATTTTGAAATTTTTTGAGATTTTTTTTTAATTTTTTTAAAGATTTTTTTAGAGGCAAATTTGGGGAATTTTGGGAATTTTTTGGGAATTTTTTGGGGTATTTTTCCGTTATTTTTAAGCATTTTTTGGAGAATATTTTGATTTTTTTCAGCATTTTTTTGTGATTATTTTGTATTTTTTTGAGGTTTTTTTAAAAGATTTTTTTAGAGAAAGATTTTGGGAATTTTTGGGAATTTTTGGGACATTTTTCCTTTATTTTTAAGCATTTTTTGGAGAATATTTTGATTTTTTTCAGCATTTTTTTAGCAATTATTTTGAATTTTTTTGAGATTTTTTTTTATTTTTTTAAAGATTTTTTTAGAGGGAGATTTTGGGATTTTTTGAGGAATTTATGGGGATTTTTTTGGAGAATTTTAAGATCATTTTTAGGGATTTTTTGGGAATTTTTGGGGAATTTTTAAGGAATTTTTGGGAAATTTTCTGGTCTTTCTTGGGAATTTTTTTTAGTATTTTTTTAGGAATTTTTGGGGGATTTTTGGTGGAATTTTTTGGGATTTTTCAGGGGACTTTTCTTAATTTTTAGAGATTTTTGTGCGGGTTTTTTTAGGAATTTTTGGGGATTTTTTTGCGGAATTTTTGGGACTTTTTTGAGAATTTCTGGGGATTTTTTCTGCTATTTTTGTGGAATTTTTGGACAATTTTTTGAGATTTTTTGAGGGGGTTTGTGATTTTTTGGGGGGATTTTCTTGCAATTTTTTGTTGTATTTTTCTTGTATTTTTGGACAATTTTTGAGCATTTTTTTTGGAATTTTGGGGGAATTTTTTTTTTATTTTTTTAAATTTTTTGTTCGGACTTTTTGGGATTTTTCTGAATTTTTGAACCGAATTTTTGGGGATTTTTTTGAGGAATTTTTGGGAATTTTTTGAGAATTTCTGGGGATTTTTTCTGGTATTTTTGTGGAATTTTTGGGGAATTCTTTGAGATTTTTGGGGGAATTTTTTTGCTTTTTTTTTGCATTTTTCTTGTATTTTTGGACAATTTTTGATCATTTTTTTCGGAATTCTGGGGGAATTTTTTTTGGAATTTTTTTTTAATTTTTTGTTCAGACTTTTTGGGATTTTTCTGAATTTTTGAACCGAATTTTTGGGGATTTTTTTGGGGAATTTTTGGGAATTTTTTGAGAATTTCTGGGGATTTTTTCTGGTATTTTTGTGGAATTTTTGGACAATTCTTTGAGATTTTTGGGGGAATTTTTTTGCTTTTTTTTTTTTTATTTTTCTTGTATTTTTGGACCATTTCTGAGCTTTTTTTTTTTAATTTTGGGGGAATTTTTTTGGAATTTTTTTTTAATTTTTTGTTCGGACTTTTTGGGATTTTTCTGAATTTTGGAGCGGAATTTTTGGGGAATTTTTCCCTGGAATGTTCCGGAATTACCGCCACGTTGTAGATGGCCATGCCCACGGCTCGGTGGTCGTTGATTTTCTCCGTGGAGACGCTTTTGGTCTCGTAGGCCAAAAAAATCCCCAAAAGCAGCAGCAGCCCCTTGAAGCCGTAAAAAATCCCTGGAAAAAATCGAGAAAAAGGAAAAAAAATTAATTTAAAAATTCCTCTTTTTAATTAAAAATCCCTGGAAAAATCGAGAAAAAGGAAAAAAAAAAAATTAATTAAAAAATTCCTATTTCTTAATTAAAAATCCCTGGAAAAATCGAGAAAAAGAAAATAAAATTAATTAAAAAATTACTTTTTTAAATTAAAAATCCCTGGAAAAAATCGAGAAAAAGGAAAAAAAAATTAATTAAAAAATTCCTCTTTTTAATTAAAAATCCCTGGAAAAATCGAGAAAAAGGAAAAAAAAAATTAATTAAAAAATTCCTATTTCTTAATTAAAAATCCCTGGAAAAATCGAGAAAAAGGAAAAAAAAATTAATTTAAAAATTCCTTTTTTAAATTAAAAATCCCTGGAAAAAATAGAGAAAAAGGAAAAAAAAAATTAATTTAAAAATTCCTTTTTTAAAATTAAAAATCCCTGGAAAAATCGAGAAAAAGGAAAAAAAAAATTAATTAAAAAATTCCTTTTTTAAATTCAAAATCCCTGGAAAAAATCAAGAAAAATTCCACCTGGAAACCCCAAAATTCCACCAGAAAAAAAAAACCAAACCCAAATCTGCCTTAAAAAAATCAAAATTTCACCTCAAACCCCTCAAATTTCACTGAAAATCCCCCAAATTTGCCCCCAAATCTTAAAATTTGCCCGAAAATCCCCAAAATTCCACCTGGACAGCCCAAATTTGCCCTGAAATCCCCCAAAATTCCATCGGAAACCCCAAAATTCCACCAGAAAAAAACCCCAAATTTGCCTTAAAAGAAATCAAAATTTCACCAGAACCCCTCAAATTTCACTGAAAATCCCCCAAATTTGCCCCAAAATCCCAAAATTTGCCCTGAAATGCCCCAAAATTCCATCAGAAACTCCCAAAATTCCACCTGGACACCCCAAAATTCCACCTAAAAAACCCCAAATCTGCCTTAAAAAAAATCAAAATTTCACCTGAAACCCCTCAAATTTCACTGAAAATCCCCCAAATTTGCCCCCAAATTCCACCTGGACACCCAAATTTGGCCCTGAAATGCCCCAAAATTCCATCAGAAACTCCCGAAATTCCACCTGAACACCCCAAAATTCCACCTAAAAAACCCCAAATCTGCCTTAAAAAAAAAATCAAAATTTCACCTGAAACCCCTCAAATTTCACTGAAAATCCCCCAAATTTGCCCCCAAATCTTAAAATTTGTCCTGAAATGCCCCAAAATTCCATCGGAAACTCCCAAAATTCCACCTGGAAACCCCAAAATTCCACCTAAAAACCCCAAATTTTCCCCTAAAATTTGCCAAAATTTGCCCAAAATTGCGGAAATTTGCCCCAAAATGTTGCGTTTTGCCGGGTACCGAGCCAGGTGTTCATCTTGGTGGAGCTGCAGTGCTCGAGCTGGGGCAGGATGGAAACGTCCGTGTCCGACTTGGGCTCCTCCTTGGTGAACTCCTGCGGCAAATTCCGATTTTGGGCGGAAAATTCGGGATTTTGAGGAAAATTCGGGATTTTGGGGAGAATCCCCTCAAGCATCTGGAGAACCTTCCAGAACTCTCAAATGCCTCCAGAACATCTCGAGAACCTCCCAGGAACCTCTCAAACCCTTGGAGAAGCTTCCAGAACCCCCTCGAACACCTCCAGAAGATCTCAAGAACCTCCCAGGAACCCCCTCAAAGCCCCAGAGAACCTTCCAGAACCCCCTCAAACACCTGGAGAACCTCCAAAACCACCTCAAGAACCCCTCAAACACCTCCAGAACATCTCGAGAACCTCCCAGGACCCTCCAAACCCGCAGAGAACCTTCCAGAACCACCTCAAACACCTCAAGGAACCCCCAAACACCTCCAGAACATCTCGAGATCCTCCCAGGAACCCCCAAACCCTTGGAGAACCTTCCAGAACCCCCTCAAACACCTCAAGGAACTCCTCAAACACCTCCAGAACATCTCAAGAACCTCCCAGGAACCTCTCAAACCCCCACAGAACCTTCCAGAATCCCCTCAAGCACCTGGAGAACCTCCAAAACCACCTCAAGAACCCCTCAAACACCTCCAGAACATCTCGAGAACCTCCCAGGACCCTCCAAACCCGCAGAGAACCTTCCAGAACCACCTCAAACACCTCAAGGAACCCCTCAAACCCCTCCAGAACATCTCGAGAACCTCCCAGGACCCTCCAAACCCCCAGAGAACCTTCCAGAAACCCTCAAACACCTCCAGAACATCTCAAGAACCTCCCTGGAACTCCCAAACCCCCAGAGAACCTTCCAGAACCACCTCAAACACCTCCAGAACATCTCGAGAACCTCCCAGGACCCTCCAAACCCCCAGAGAACCTTCCAGAACCACCTCAAACACCTGGAGAACCTCCAAAACCACCTCAAGAACCCCTCAAACCCCTCCAGAACATCTCGAGAACCTCCCGGGACCCCCCGAAGCCCCGCGGAAGGTTCCGGAAGGCGCGCGGACCTCGATGGTGCGGTGCAGGGGGTCCACGATCTGCCACACGCTCAGCGTCACCACGTCCAGGGCCACCAGGCCGCCCACGGTGGCGTAGAGCTTCCAGGGCTCCAGGCTCTGCGGGGACACGGACGGGGGGTCAGCGGCGACACCGGGACCGGGAACAGCCGGAAACAAACAGCCGGGAACCGAGGGAACACCCGGAAACCGAGGGAACACCCGGAAACCGAGGGAACAACCGGAAACCGAGGGAACAACCGGAAACCGAGGGAACAACTGGAAACCGAGGGAACACCCGGAAACCGAGGGAACACCCGGAACCAAGGGAACAACCGGAAACCGAGGGAACAACCGGAAACAAGGGAACAACTGGAAACCGAGGGAACACCCGGAACCGAGGGAACAACCGGAACCGAGGGAACAACCGGAACCGAGGGAACAACCGGAAACCGAGGGAACAACCGGAAACCGAGGGAACAACCGGAAACCGAGGGAACAACTGGAAACCGAGGGAACACCCGGAAACCGAGGGAACACCCGGAACCGAGGGAACACCCGGAAACAAGGGAACAACCGGAAACCGAGGGAACAACCGGAAACCGAGGGAACACCCGGAACCCAAGGAACACCCAGAACACAAAGGAACACCCGGATCCCAAAGGAACACCCGGGAACCAAGGGAACACCCGGAACCAAGGGAACAACCGGAAACCGAGGGAACACCCGGAACCCAAGGAACACCCAGAACCAAGGGAACACCCGGAAACCAAACACCCGGAAACCAAGGGAACACCCGGAACCAAGGGAACAACCGGAAACCAAAGGAACACCTGGAAACCAAGGGAACAACCGGCAACCAAAAAAACCACAACCGAAACCCAAAGGAACACCCAGAACACAAAGGAACACCCGGATCCCAAAGGAACACCCGGGAACCAAGGGAACACCCAGGAACCAAGGGAACGACCGGAAACCAACAACCCAAATCCCAAAGGAACACCCGGAAACCAAAAAATTCACAACCGGAAACCAAAGGAACACCCGGAAACCAAAGGAACACCCGGAAACCAAGGGAACAACCGGAAACCAAACACCAGGATCCCAGCAACCCAAATCCCAAAGGAACAACCGGAACCCAAAGGAACACCCGGATCCCAAAAAAACCACAACCGGAAACCAAAGGAACACCCGGAAACCAAAAAAACCACAACTGGATCCCAAAGGAACACCCGGAAACCAAAGGAACACCCGGGAAACAAGGGAACAACCGGAAACCAACAACCCAAATCCCAAAGGAACACCCGGAACCCAAAGGAACACCCAGAAACCAAGGGAACAACCGGAAACCAAACACCCGGATCCCAGCAACCCAAATCCCAAAGGAACACCCGGAAACCAAAAAAACCACAACCGGAACCCAAAGGAACACCCGGAAACCAAGGGAACACAACTGGATCCCAAAGGAACACCCAGAACACAAAGGAACACCCGGATCCCAAAGGAACACCCGGATCCCAACAACCCAAATACCAAAGGAACACCCGGATTCCAAAGGAACAACCGGAAACCAAAAAAACCACAACCGGAAACCAAAGGAACACCCGGAAACAAAAAAACCACAACCGGAACCCAAAGGAACACCCGGAAACCAAACACCCACATCCCAAACACCCGGATCCCAACAACCCAAATACCAAAGGAACACCCGGATCCCAACAACCTCAATCCCAAAGGAACACCCAGATCCCAAAGGAACACCCGGATCCCAAACACCCAAATCCCAACAACCCCAACCCCGAAAGAACACCCGAATCCCAAAAAACCACCCGGATCCTAAAAAGAACACCCGGATGCCAAAGGAACACTCGGATCCCAAACACCCGGATCCCAACAACCCAAATACCAAAGGAACACCCGGATCCCAAAGGAACACCCGGAAACCAAACACCCGGATCCCAACAACCTCAATCCCAAAGGAACACCCGGAACCCAAAGGAACACCCGGAAACAACAACCCAAATACCAAAGGAACACCCGGAAACCAAAGGAACACCCGGAACCCAAAAAAACCACAACCGGAACCCAAAGGAACACCCGGAAACCAACAACCTCAATCCCAAAGGAACACCCGGATCCCAACACCCAAACCCCAACAAACCACAACACCCAAACCCCAACACCCATTTCCCAACACCATCCCAAAGTCCCCCCGTCCGCCTGTTCCCCGCTTGCCTTCCGCTTGTCCTTCTTGTCGTCCTTCTTGGTGAACACGGTGTGCACCCAAACCCCAACACCCAAACCCCAACACCCAAACCCCAACACCCAAACCCCAACACCCAAACCCCAACACCCAAACCCCAACACCCAAACCCCAACACCCAAACCCCAACACCCAAACCCCAACAACCAACAAACCACACCCAAACCCCAACACCCAAACCCCAACAACCAAACCCCAACACCCAAACCCCAACACCCAAACCCCAAAAGAACAATCGGATCCCAAAGGAACACCCGGATCCCAAGGGAACACCCAGAACCCAAAGGAACACCCGGAACCCAACACCCGCATCTCAAATCCAACACCCAGATCCCAAAGGAACACTCGGATCCCAACACCCAAAGCCCAACAAACACCTGAATCCCAAAAAAACACCCGGATCCTAAAAAGAACACCTGGATCCCAAAGGAACACCCAGAAACCAAACACCCGGATCCCAACAACCCAAATCCCAAAGGAACACCCGGATCCCAAAGGAACACCCGGATCCCAACAACCCAAATTCCAACAACCTCAACCCCAAATGAACACCCGGATCCCAAAGGAACACCCAAACCCCAACACCCAAATCTCAACACCCAAACCCCAACACCCAAACCCCAACACCATCCCAAAGTCCCCCCGTCCGCCTGTTCCGTGCTTGCCTTCCGCTTGTCCTTCTTGTCGTCCTTCTTGGTGAACACGGTGTGCACCCAAACCCCAACACCCAAACCCCAACACCCAAACCCCAACAACCAAACCCCAACACCCAAATCCCAACACCCAAACCCCAACACCCAAACCCCAACACCCAAACCCCAACAACCAAACCCCAACACCCAAACCCCAACACCCAAACCCCAACACCCAAACCCCAACAACCAAACCCCAACACCCAAATCCCAACACCCAAACCCCAACACCCAAATCCCAACACCCAAACCCCAACACCCAAACCCCAACAACCAAACCCCAACAACCAAACCCCAACAGCCAAATCTCAACACCCAAACCCCAACAACCAAACCCCAACAACCAACAAACCACACCCAAACCCCAACACCCAAACCCCAACAACCAAACCCCAACAACCAAACCCCAACAGCCAAATCTCAACACCCAAACCCCAACAACCAAACCCCAACAACCAACAAACCACACCCAAACCCCAACACCCAAACCCCAACAACCAAACCCCAACAACCAAACCCCAACAGCCAAATCTCAACACCCAAACCCCAACAACCAAACCCCAACACCCAAACCCCAACAACCAAACCCCAACACCCAAACCCCAACAAACCACACCCAAACCCCAACACCCAAACCCCAACACCATCCCAAAGTCCCCCCGTCCGCCTGTTCCGTGCTCGCCTTCCGCTTGTCCTTCTTGTCGTCCTTCTTGGTGAACACGGTGTGCACCCACCAGATCTTGGTGAACATGCTGCCGTAGGCCAGGCTGAAGCCCAGCCCCAACAGCCACAGCCGCGCCTGCCAACAACAGTCGGACAACACGGCGACAGTCGGACAAGGCCTGACAGTCGGAAACGCCGCCGGGATTGGTGGTGTTGGTTGTTCCTGCTCTGGGTGTTGTCGTTTTCTGGGGTTTGGCTTTCTTGGCTGTGGGTCTGACTGTTTCTGACTGTTCCTGACTGTTTCTGACTGTTCCTGACTGTTTCTGACTGTTTCTGACTGTTCTGGTTGTTCCTCCCCTTCCCATTCTGATTGTTCCTCCTCTGATTGTTCCCAACTCTTCTTTCCCTTCCCATCCTGATTGTTGCCGACTGTTTTTACCTTTTTTTTCCCATTCTGATTGTTTCCGACTGTTCATTCCCTTCCCATTGCGATTGTTCTTGACTCTTTCTTCCCATTCCGACTGTTCCTTTCCTTCCCATTCCGACTGTTCCTTTCCTTCCCATTCCGATTGTTCTTGACTCTTTCTTCCCATTCCGACTGTTCCTTTCCTTCCCATTCCGACTGTTCCTTATCCTTCCCATTCCGACTGTTCCTTTCCTTCCCATTCCGACTGTTCCTTATCCTTCCCATTCCGACTGTTCCTTATCCTTCCCATTCCGATTGTTGATTCTTTCTTCCCATTCCGACTGTTCTTCCTCCATTTGTTCCCAGCTGTTTCTTTCTTTTCCCCCATTTTGATGGTTCCCATTCCGACTGTTCCTTTCCTTCCCATTCTGATTGTTCCTTCTCTGATTGTTTCCAACTGTTCCTTCCCTTCCCTTCCCATTCTGGTTGTTCCCAATTGTTCCTTCCCTTCCCATTCCGACTGTTCCTCCTCTGATTGTTTCTGAACGGCTTCTTTCCTTTTTTTCCCTATTCCGATTGTTTCCGACTGTTTATTTTTCTCCCGTTCTGATTGTTCCCAACTGTTCCTTCCCTTCCCATTCCGATTGTTCCTGACTGGATCCTCCCATCCCTGGTGGTGTCTCCGCTTGTTCCTCCACCTGTTCCCTCCCATTTCCGCCTGTTCCTCCACCTGTTCCCTCCCATTTCCGCCTGTTCCTCCACCTGTTCCCACCCCATTTCCCTCCATTTCCGCCTGTTCCTCCGCCTGTCCCTCCCATTATTTCCCCGCTCTCTGCCTGTTGCTCCGCCTGTTCCCCCCATCATTTCCCTGCTCTCCGCCTGTTCCCCCCACCATTCCCCCTCTCTCCGCCTGTTGCTCCGCCTGTTGCCCCCCATTATTTCCCCGCTCTCCGCCTGTTCCTCCGCCTGTCCCTCCCATTATTTCCCCCTCTCTCCGCCTGTTCCTCTGCCTGTTCCCCCCATCATTTCCCCGCTCTCCACCTGTTCCTCCGCCTGTCTCTCCCATCATTTCCCCGCTCTCTGCCTGTTGCTCCGCCTGTTCCCCCCATTATTTCTCCACTCTCCGCCTGTTCCCCCCATCATTTTCCTGCTCTCCGCCTGTTCCTCCGCCTGTCCCTCCCCATTATTTCCCCGCTCTCCGCCTGTTCCCCCCCAGTATTTCTCCGCCTGTTCCTCCCATTATTTCCCCTCTCTCCGCCTGTTGCTCCGCCTGTTCCCCCCATCATTTCCCTGCTCTCCGCCTGTTCCCGCCACCATTTCCCCTCTCTCCACCTGTCTCTCTGCCTGTTCCCCCCCACCATTTCCCCTCTCTCCACCTGTTGCTCCGCCTGTTCCCGCCACCATTTCCCCTCTCTCCGCCTGTCTCTCTGCCTGTTCCCCCCCACCATTTCCCCTCTCTCCGCCTGTCGCTCCGCCTGTTCCCGCCACCATTTCCCCTCTCTCCACCTGTCCCTCCGCCTGTTCCCCCCCACCATTTCCCCTCTCTCCGCCTGTCTCTCTGCCTGTTCCCCCCACCATTTCCCCTCTCTCCGCCTGTCGCTCCGCCTGTTCCCGCCACTATTTCCCCTCTCTCCGCCTGTCTCTCCGCCTGTTGCGCACCTGGCAGACGAGGGGGAACAGCCCCGGCCCGATGTGGTACCCGTCCAGCCCCAGCGGGAAGACGGCGGCGAGCGCCAGGGTACAACCGACGGCCGTCATGTTGTTCAGGTAGGGCTGCGAGTTCTGGATGTACCTGCAACAGCCGCACCCGCCCCGCTACAACCGCAACCGGGAACACCCGGACAAGGACAGCGGGCGTTTTTTTCCCGGTTTTTCCTCATTTTTTCCCACTTTTCCCTGAATTTTCCCCCTTTTTTTTTACTGGTGTTCACAATTTTTCATAATTTTTTTCCATTTTTCCCAGAATTTCTCCTGATTTTTCCCCAAATTTTTCCCAGATTTTTTCCCCATTTTCTCCCATTTTTTTTCTTATTTTCACCCAGAATTTTCCCTAATTTTTCCCCAATTTTTCCCCAAATTTTTTTTCCCAGAATTTTTCCCATTTCTCCCCTCCAATTTCCCCCCATTTTTCCCTGAATTTTCCCTCACTTTTTATGGATTTTCACAATTTTTCATAAATTTTTCCCATTTTCCCAATTTTTCCCAGCATTTTCCCCAATTTTTCCCACTTTTCCCTGAATTTTCCCCCTTTTTTTTTACTGGTGTTCACAATTTTTCATTGTTTTTTCCATTTTTCCCACTTTTCCCAGAATTTCTCCTGATTTTTCCCCAAATTTTTCCCAGATTTTTTCCCCATTTTCCGCCTTTTTTTTTCTTATTTTCACCCAGAATTTTCCCTAATTTTTCCCCAATTTTTCCCCAAATTTTTTTTCCCAGAATTTTTCCCATTTCTCCCCTCCAATTTCCCCCCATTTTTCCCTGAATTTTCCCTCACTTTTTATGGATTTTCACAATTTTTCATAAATTTTTCCCATTTTCCCAATTTTTCCCAGCATTTTCCCCAATTTTTCCCACTTTTCCCTGAATTTTCCCCCTTTTTTTTTTACTGGTGTTCACAATTTTTCATCGTTCCTTCCATTTTTCCCACTTTTCCCAGAATTTCTCCTGATTTTTCCCCAAATTTTTCCCAGATTTTTTCCCCATTTTCTCCCATTTTTTTTCTTATTTTCACCCAGAATTTTCCCTAATTTTCCCCCAATTTTTCCCCAATTTTTTCCCAATTTTTTTCCCCAATTTTTCCCAGAATTTTTCCCATTTCTCCCCTCCAATTTCCCCCCATTTTTCCCTGAATTTTCCCTCATTTTTTAATGGATTTTCACAATTTTTCATAAATTTTTCCCATTTTCTCCATTTTTCCCAGCATTTTCCCCAATTTTTCTCAGAATATCCCCCATTTTCTCTAGAATTTTTTCCAATTTTTCCTGGTTTTCCCCAAATTTTCCCAATTTTTTTCTCCATTTCTCCCAGAATTTCCCCCAAATTTCCCCCCAAATTTTTTCCCAATTTTTCCCTGATTTTCCCCCCAATTTCCCCCATTTTCCCCCGAATTTTTCTCCCAATTCTCCCCCAAATTTCCCCCGGAATTTTTCTCTCTTTTCCCAGAATTTTTCCCGATTTTCCCCAGAATTTCTTCTCCATCTTCCCCCATTCCCCGCACTTTCCCAATTTTTTCCAATTTCCCCATTTTTTCCCACATTTTTTCCCCATTTTCCCCCCCATTTTCCCCTGATTTTTTCCCTGGTTTATCCCAAATTTTTCTCCTTTTTCCCCCAAAATTTTTCCCACTTTTCCCCCAAATTTTTCTCCAATTTTCTCCAGAACTTTTCCCATTTCCCCCCCAATTTTTTCCCCTGAATTTTTCCCAGAATTTTTCCCCAAACTTTTCCCCTCCCAAATTTTTTCCCTGGTTTATCCCAAATTTTTCTCCTTTTCCCCCCAATATTTTCCCACTTTTCCCCCAAATTTTTCTCCAATTTTCTCCAGAACTTTTCCCATTTCCCCCCCAATTTTTTCCCCTGAATTTTTCCCAGAATATTTCCCCAAACTTTTCCCCTGATTTTTTCCCTGGTTTATCCCAAATTTTCTCCTTTTCCCCCCAATATTTTCCCACTTTTCCCCCAAATTTTTCTCCAATTTTCTCCAGAACTTTTCCCATTTTCCCCCCAATTTTTTCCCCTGAATTTTTCCCCAAACTTTTCCCCTCCCAAATTTTTCCCCTGGTTTATCCCAAATTTTTCTCCTTTTCCCCCCAATATTTCCCCACTTTTCCCCCAAATTTTTCTCCAATTTTCTCCAGAACTTTTCCCATTTCCCCCCAATTTTTCCCCCTGAATTTTTCCCCAGAATAAACTTTTCCCCTCCCAAGCCCCCAAACCCCCCAGAACTTTCAGAATTTTTTTTAAAATTTTTCGGAATTTTGTGGAATTTCAGGAATTTTCGGGAATTCCCGCACCTGACGTGGCCGTTGTAGATGTTGAAGGCCAAACAAACGACGGCCAGGACGATTCCGAGTGACGCCAACACCGCGACGGAGATGAACAACTTTTGCGACAGGAAGCGGAACGTGGTGATCACCTTGGTGTAATCGGCCGGGGGCGACCCCCCTGCGGACAAAATTGGGAAAAATCCCAAAAAATTGGAAATTTGGGAACATCCGGAAAAATTTCCAGCATTTTTCCCAACGTTTTTGCCGTTTTTCCCCTTTTTTCTTGCCAATTTTCCCAATTTTCCCCCAATTTTTCCTCTTCTCTCCCCACCCATTTCTCCCCGTTTTTCCTTAATTTTGCCAATTTCCCCCCAAATTCCCCCAATTTTTCCCCAATTTCCACCCTTTTTTTCCTCCCATTATTTCCCCCCATTTTCTCCCCAATTTTTCCCAATTTTTTCCAAATTTCCCCAATTTCTTCCAATTTTTCCCCAATTTCCACCCTTTTATTCCTCCCATTATTTCCCCAATTTTTTCCCAATTTCCCCCCATTTTCTCCCCCATTTCCCCCAAATTTTCCCCCCAATTCCCCCAATTTTTCCCAATTTTTTTCCAATTTTTCCCAATTTTCCCCCTTTTTTCCTCCCATTATTTCCCCAATTTTCCCCCAATTTTTCCCCCTAATTTTCCCCCCAATTCCCCCAATTTTTTCCCAATTTTTTTCCAATTTTCCCCCAATTTCCCCCTTTTTTTCCTCCCATTATTTCCCCAATTTTCACCCTTTTTTCCTCCCATTTTCTCCCCCCATTTTTCCCCAAATTTTCCCCAATTTTTCCCCAAAATTTTCCCCCAATTCCCCCAATTTTTTCCCAATTTTTCTCCCCCAAATTTTTCCCCCCAATTCCCCCAATTTTTTCCCAATTTTTTCCAATTTTCCCCCCAAATTTTCCCCCTTTTTTTCTCCCATTATTTCCCAATTTTTTTCCAATTTTCTCCCAATTTTCCCCCTTTTTTTCCTCCCATTATTTCCCCAATTTTTTCCCAATTTCCCCCCATTTTCTCTCCCCATTTTCCCCCAAATTTTCCCCAATTTTTCCCCCAAATTTTCCCCCCAATTTCCCCAATTTTTCCCAATTTTTTCCCAATTTTTCCCCAAAATTTCCCCCTTTTTTTTTCTCCCATTATTTTCCAATTTTTCTCCAAAATTTTCCCCCTTTTTTTCCCTCCCATTATTTCCCCAATATTTTCCCAATTTCCCCCCATTTTCTCCACCCATTTTTCCCCAAATTTTCCCAAATTTTCACCCTTTTATTCCTCCCATTATTCCCCCCATTTTCTCCCCCCATTTCCCCCCAAATTCCCCCAATTTTTTCCCAATTTTTTCCCAATTTCCCCCCATTTTCTCCCCCAATTTTCCCCCAAAATTTCCCCAATTTTTCCCAAAATTCCGCAATTTTTTCCCAATTTCCCCCCATTTTCTCCCACCATTTTTCCCCAAAATTTTCCCCCAATTTTTCCCAAAATTCCCCAATTTTTTCCCAATTTCCCCCCATTTTCTCCCCCAATTTTCCCCCAAAATTTCCCCAATTTTTCCCAAAATTCCCCAATTTTTTCCCAATTTCCCCCCATTTTCTCCCCCAATTTTCCCCCAAAATTTCCCCAATTTTTCCCAAAATTCCCCAATTTTTTCCCAATTTCCCCCCATTTTCTCCCCCAATTTTCCCCCAAAATTTCCCCAATTTTTCCCAAAATTCCCCAATTTTTTCCCAATTTCCCCCCATTTTCTCCCCCAATTTTCCCCAATTTTCACCCTTTTATTCCTCCCATTATTCCCCCCATTTTCTCCCCCCATTTCCCCCCAAATTCCCCCAATTTTTTCCCAATTTTTTCCCAATTTTCCCCCCATTTTCCCCCAAAATTTTCCCCCAATTTTTCCCAAAACTCCCCAATTTTTTCCCAATTTCCCCCCATTTTCTCCCCCCAATTTTCCCCCAAAATTTCCCCAATTTTTCCCAAAATTCCCCAATTTTTTTCCCAATTTCCCCCCATTTTCTCCCCGATTTTCCCCCGTTAGTTCCAATTTCCCGATTTTCCCAATTTCCCGTTTTTTCCCCGTTTCTCACCGATCCATTTGTCGTTGTTGTACCAGCTCAGGTTGTCCTTGGTGCTGTCGTAGTAACCGATCTTCTGGTACTCCCCGTCTGCGGGCACCGGGACACGGACAGGTGACACACGTGACATGGCACAGGTGGCACCGGGACGGGTGACAAGGGACAGGTGACATGGCACAGGTGGCACCGGGACAGGGGACAGGTGACACAGGTGACATGGCACAGGTGGCACCGGGACGGGTGACAAGGGACAGGTGACACAGGTGACAAGGGACAGGTGACATGGCACAGGTGGCACCGGGACACGGACAGGTGACACAGGTGACATGGCACAGGTGGCACCGGGACGGGTGACATGGCACAGGTGACATGGCACAGGTGGCACCGGGACAGGGGACAGGTGACAAGGGACAGGTGACACAAGTGACAAGGGACAGGTGACATGGCACAGGTGGCACCGGGACGGGTGACATTGGACAGGTGACACAGGTGACATTGGACAGGTGACATGGCACAGGTGGCACAGGTGGCACCGGGACAGGTGACATGGCACAGGTGACACCAGGACAGGTGTCAATGGACAGGTGACACCAGGACAGGTGACAAGGGACAGGTGACATCTTCACAACATTGGGACAGGTGACATGGCACAGGTGGCACAGGTGACACCAGGACAGGTGACATTGGACAGGTGACACCCAATGGACAGGTGACAATGGGACAGGTGACAATGGGACAGGTGACATTGGATGGGTGACAATGGGACAGGTGACACCAGGACAGGTGACACTGGACAGGTGACACCTTCAGAACATTGGGACAGGTGACATGGCACAGGTGACACAGGTGACACCAGGACAGGTGACACTGGACAGGTGACACCCACACAGGTGATACCATGGGGACACCCAGACAGGTGTCAGTGGGACAGGTGACACCAGGACAGGTGACAAGGGACAGGTGACACCTTCAGAACATTGGGACAGGTGACATGGCACAGGTGGCACAGGTGGCACCGGGACAGGTGACAAGGGACAGGTGACATTGGATGGGTGACATTGGACAGGTGACATGGCACAGGTGACACCCAAGGGACAGGTGACACCTTCAGAACATTGGGACAGGTGACAACGGGACAGGTGAGACAGGTGACACCCAATGGACAGCTGACATTGGACAGGTGACAAGGGACAGGTGGGACAGGTGACACCCAAGGGACAGGTGACACCAGGACAGGTGACACCGGTGACATTGGAAAGGTGACATTGGACAGGTGACAATGGGACAGGTGAGACAGGTGACACCCAAGGGACAGGTGTCAATGGGACAGGTGACAATGGACAGGTGACATTGGACAGGTGACACCTTGGGGACACCTGGATAGGTGACACCCAATGGACAGGTGACAATGGGACAGGTGACAAGGGACGGGTGCCATCCCCACAGGTGTCACCGGGACAGGTGGGACAGGTGACAATGGGACAGGTGACACCAGGACAGGTGACAATGGGGCAGGTGACATCTTCAGGACATTGGGACAGGTGACAATGGACAGGTGGGACAGGTGACAATGGACAGGTGACATTGGACAGGTGACACCTTGGGGACACCTTGAGAACACCAGGACAGGTGACAATGGGACAGGTGACAAGGGACGGGTGACAGGGGACGGGTGACAAGGGTCGGGTGCCACCCCCCAGGTGTCACCGGGACAGGTGCCGCGTCCCTCGGTGCCACGCGCGGGTCCCCGAGCGCCCCCCCCGCTGTCCCCTCTGTCCCCACTGTCCCCTCACTGTCCCCACTGTCCCCACTGTCCCCGCTGTCCCCGCTGTCCCCTCAGTGTCCCCACTGTGTCCCCTCTGTCCCCAATGTCCCTTCTGTCTCCTCTGTCCCCACTGTCCCCTCTGTCCCCACTGTCCCCTCTGTCCCCTCTGTCCCCTCAGTGTCCCCTCTGTCCCCAATGTCCCCAATGTCCCCTCTGTCCCCTCAGTGTCCCCTCAGTGTCCCCTCTGTCCCCGCTGTCCCCTCTGTCCCCGCTGTCCCCGCTGTCCCCTCAGTGTCCCCTCTGTCCCCGCTGTCCCCAATGTCCCCTCTGTCCCCTCAGTGTCCCCTCAGTGTCCCCGCTGTCCCCTCTGTCCCCTCAGTGTCCCCTCTGTCCCCGCTGTCCCCTCTGTCCCCGCTGTCCCCTCAGTGTCCCCTCGCTGTCCCCGCTGTCCCCTCACCCTGGAGCTGCTCGATCAGGGTCCAGGCCATGCGGGAGCCGCTGGCGTCGAACACCACGTGGCCCTGGAGAGGACACGGGGACACAGCTGGGGACACCTCTGCTGGCGTCTGCAGCCCAGCGGGGCCCGTGGAACCCCCCTTAGATGCCACCACCACCCAAAGATGGATTTTGGAATCCCCCTTAGATGCCACCACCGCCCAAAGATGGATTTTGGAAGCCCCCTTAGATGCCACCACCACCCAAACGAGACTTTTAGAACCCCCCTTAGATGCCACCACCACCCAAAGATGGATTTTGGAACCCCCCTTAGATGCCACCACCACCCAAAGATGGATTTTGGAATCCCCCTTAGATGCCACCTCCACCCAAATCTGACTTTTGGAATCCCCCTTAGATGCCACCACCACCCAAATCTGAATTTTCTGAGGTTCCTCCACCATTTCTGAGATTCCTCCACCCAAATCTGACTTTTGGAACCCCCTCTAGATACCACCACCACCCAAATCTGACTTTCAAAGCCCCATTCCTGAGGTTCCTCCAACCAAGAATGGATTTTGGAACCCCCCTTAGATGCCACCACCACCCAAATCTGAATTTTCTGAGGTTCCTCCACCATTTCTGAGGTTCCTCCACCCAAATCTGAATTTTGGAACCCCCCTTAGATACCACCAACACCCAAACGAGACTTTAAGAACCCCCCTTAGATGCCACCACCACCCAAATCTGAATTTTCTGAGGTTCCTCCACCCAAATCTGAACTTTGGGACCCAATTTTTGAGGTTCCTCCACCCAAATCTGACTTTTGGAACCCCCCTTAGATGCCGCCGCCGCCCAAATCTGAATTTTCTGAGGTTCCTCCACCATTTCCGAGGTTCCTCCACCCAAATCTGACTTTTCGGAACCCCCCCCCTAGATGCCACCACCACCAGCCACCCAACCCCTGCGGGACGCACCGAGACGCCCTCGAAGGCGGAGGAGTTGAGGGCGCGGTAGATCTCGTCGGTGATGGTTTTGTTGTTGTAGTTGAACTCGTCCAGGCCCACGCCGTGCTTGGCCAGCTCCTGCGCCGTCTTGTTGAGCGCCAGCGCCAGCGCCCAGATGGCGTCGTAGGCCAGCGGCGCCTCCTGGTAGCCCCCGGTCTCCTTGGGGTTGGGGCCCAGGCGCTTCTCCAGCTTGGCGATGAACTCCTGCGACGTCTGCGGGAGGACAACCAGGGGTGGGGTGGAGATCAGCCAGGGGTGGGGTGGAGAACAGGCAAGGGTTGGGTTGGAGACCACCCAAGGTTGACCCAATGGTTGGGTTGGAGAACATTTCAATGGTTGGGTTGGAGACCACCCAGGGTTGACCCAATGGTTGGGTTGGAGAACATTTCAATGGTTGGGTTGGAGATCAGCCAAGGTTGACCCAATGGTTGGGTTGGAGAACATTCAAGGGTTGGGTTGGAGACCACCCAAGGTTGACCCAATGGTTGGGTTGGAGAACATTTCAATGGTTGGGTTGGAGAACATTTCAATGGTTGGGCTGGAGACCACGCAAGGTTGACCCAAAGTTGACTCAAAGTTGGGGTGGAGACCACCCAAGGGTTGGGTTGGAGAACATTCAAGGGTTGGGTTGGAGACCACCCAGGGTTGACCCAATGGTTGGGTTGGAGAACATTCAATGGTTGGGTTGGAGAACATTCAAGGGTTGGGTTGGAGACCACCCAAGGTTGACCCAATGGTTGGGTTGGAGAACATTTCAATGGTTGGGTTGGAGAACATTCCAGGGTTGGGTTGGAGACCACCCAAGGTTGACCCAATGGTTGGGTTGGAGAACATTTCAATGGTTGGGTTGGAGAACATTTCAATGGTTGGGCTGGAGACCACGCAAGGTTGACCCAAAGTTGACTCAAAGTTGGGGTGGAGACCACCCAAGGGTTGGGTTGGAGAACATTCAAGGGTTGGGTTGGAGACCACCCAAGGTTGACCCAATGGTTGGGTTGGAGAACATTTCAATGGTTGGGTTGGAGAAGATTCAAGGGTTGGGTTGGAGACCACCCAGGGTTGACCCAATGGTTGGGTTGGAGAACATTTCAATGGTTGGGTTGGAGAACATTCAAGGGTTGGGTTGGAGATCAGCCAAGGTTGACCCAATGGTTGGGTTGGAGAACATTTCAATGGTTGGGTTGGAGAACATTCCAGGGTTGGGTTGGAGACCACCCAAGGTTGACCCAATGGTTGGGTTGGAGAACATTTCAATGGTTGGGTTGGAGAACATTCAAGGGTTGGGTTGGAGAACATTCCAGGGTTGGGTTGGAGACCACCCAGGGTTGACCCAATGGTTGGGTTGGAGAACATTTCAATGGTTGGGTTGGAGAACATTCAATGGTTGGGTTGGAGATCAGCCAAGGTTGACCCAATGGTTGGGTTGGAGACCAGGCAAGGGTTGGGTTGGAGAACATTCAAGGGTTGGGTTGGAGACCACCCAAGGTTGACCCAATGGTTGGGTTGGAGACCAGGCAAGGGTTGGGTTGGAGAACACCCAAGGTTCACCCAAGGTTGACCCAATGGTTGCATTGGAGACCACCCAAAGTGGACCCAAGGTTGGGTTGGAGATCAGCCAAGGTTGGGTTGGAGAACATTTCAATGGTTGGGCTGGAGACCACGCAAGGTTGACCCAAAGTTGACTCAAAGTTGGGGTGGAGACCACCCAAGGGTTGGGTTGGAGACCATTCAAGGGTTGGGTTGGAGATCATTCAAGGGTTGGGTTGGAGATCAGCCAAGGTTGGGTTGGAGACCACGCAAGGTTGGGTTGGAGAACATTTCAATGGTTGGGTTGGAGAACATTCAAGGGTTGGGTTGGAGATCAGCCAAGGTTGGGTTGGAGATCAGCCAAGGTTGGGTTGGAGAACATTCAAGGGTTGGGTTGGAGATCATTCAATGGTTGGGTTGGAGATCAGCCAATGGTTGGGTTGGAGAACATTTCAATGGTTGGGTTGGAGATCAGCCAAGGTTGGGTTGGAGATCAGCCAAGGTTGGGCTGGAGAACATTTCAATGGTTGGGTTGGAGATCAGCCAAGGTTGACCCAAAGTTGACTCAAAGTTGGGTTGGAGACCACGCAAGGGTTGGGTTGGAGATCAGGCAAGGGTTGGGTTGGAGACCACCCAAGGTTGGGTTGGAGAACATTTCAATGGTTGGGTTGGAGATCAGCCAAGGGTTGGGTTGGAGACCACACAAGGTTGACCCAAAGTTGACTCAGAGTTGGGTTGGAGACCACCCAATGGTTGGGTTGGAGATTTGGGTTGGAGACCACCCAAGGTTTGGGTTGGAGATCACCCAATGTTCACCCAACACTGACCCAACGGTTGCCTTGGCCACCACCCAAGGTTGACCAAATGTTGACCTAAGGTTTGGCTTGGAGACCACCCATGGTTGACCCAATGGTTGGATTGACCACCACCCAAAGTTGACCCAAGGTTTGGCTTGGAGACCACCCAAAATTTGGGTTGGAAACCACCCAAGGTTTGGCTTGGAGACCACCCATGGTTGACCCAAGGGTTAGGTTGGAGACCACCCAAGGTTTGGCTTGGAGACCACCCAAGGTTGGCTTGGAGACCACCCAACATTGACCCAACGGTTGCATTGGGGACCATCTAACATTGACCCAACGTTGGCTTGGCCACCACCCAATCTTGACCCAAGGGTTGGCTTGGAGACCACCCAAGGGTTGGGTTGGAGACCACCCAAGGTTTGGCTTGGAGACCACCCAAGGTTTGGCTTGGAGACCACCCAAGGGTTGGGTTGGAGACCACCCAAGGTTTGGCTTGGAGACCACCCAAGGGTTGGGTTGGAGACCACCCAAGGGTTGGGTTGGAGACCACCCAAGGTTTGGGTTGGAGACCACCCAAGGTTTGGCTTGGAGACCACCCAAGGTTTGGCTTGGAGACCACCCAAGCTCCGTCCCGGCCACCGGCCAAGGCGGCCGCGGGGCCCACCATGTTGGAGATGCTGCGCGTGTTCTCGGGGTTGAGCATGACGATCTCGGTGGTGATGTGACCTTCCACCGCCTCGGCCATCTGGTCGGCCGTGCAGTTGATGGACGGGTCGGGCGTGCGGAACCATTTGTTGGCGTACCAGCCGATGAGGAACCACACGTACTTCTTGCCGTAGAGCTTCTCCTTGTACACCTGCAGCACACCACCACCATCATCATCCATCCATCCATGATCCATCATCATCATCATCCATCCATGATCCATCATCCATCCATCCATCCATGATCCATCATCATCATCATCATCATCATCCATCCATGATCCATCATCCATCCATCCATCCATCCATCCATCCATCTCCATCCATCCATCATCCATCCATCCATCCATCCATCTCCATCCATCCATCCATCCATCCATCCATGATCCATCATCATCATCATCCATCCATGATCCATCATCCATCCATCCATCCATGATCCATCATCATCATCATCATCATCCATCCATGATCCATCATCCATCCATCCATCCATCTCCATCCATCCATCCATCATCCATCTCCATCCATCCATCCATCCATCCATGATCCATCATCATCATCATCCATCCATGATCCATCATCCATCCACCCATGATCCATCATCATCCATCCATGATCCATCATCCATCCATCATCCATCCATCCATCCATCCATCCATGATCCATCATCATCATCATCATCATCATCATCATCCATCCATGATCCATCATCATCCATCCATCCATCCATCCATCCATCCATCCATCCATCCATCCATCCATCATCCATCCACCCATCCATCCATCCATGATCCATCATCACTGATCCACCATCGGAACCATTTGTTGGCGTACCAGCCGATGAGGAACCACACGTACTTCTTGCCGTAGAGCTTCTCCTTGTACACCTGCAGCACACCACCACCATCATCATCATCATCATCATCATCATCATCATCCATCCATGATCCATCATCATCCATCCATGATCCATCATCATCATCATCATCATCCATCCATGATCCATCATCATCATCATCATCATCATCCATCCATGATCCATCATCCATCCATCCATGATCCATCATCATCCATCCATGATCCATCATCATCCATCCATCCATGATCCATCATCATCATCATCATCATCCATCCATGATCCATCATCATCATCCATCCATGATCCATCATCATCCATCCATCCATCCATGATCCATCATCATCATCATCATCATCATCCATCCATGATCCATCATCCATCCATCCATGATCCATCATCATCCATCCATGATCCATCATCATCCATGATCCATCATCATCCATCCATCCATGATCCATCATCATCATCATCCATCCATGATCCATCATCATCACCATCATCTGTCTCCATCCATGATCCATCATCACCATCATCACCACCACCACCATCATCATCCATCTTCATCATCATCACCGTCACCATCACCGTCTCCATCCATCCATGATCCACCACCATCATCATCATCCATCTCCATCCATCCATGATCTACCATCATTGATCCATCATCATCATCATCACCATCATCATCTCCATCCATGGTCCACCATCACCACCATCATCATCTCCATCCATCCATGATCCACCACCATCATCATCATCCATCTTCATCCATCCATGATCTATCGTCATTGATCCATCATCATCATCACCATCAACACAACCACCATCTCCATCCATGGTCCACCATCATCATCACCATCATCATCTCCATCACCATCTCCATCCATGGTCCACCACCATCACCGTCTCCATCCATCCATGATCCACCACCATCATCATCATCCATCTCCATCCATCCATGATCTACCATCATTGATCCATCACCATCATCACCACCACCATCTCCATCCATGGTCCACCATCATCATCACCATCATCATCTCCATCCATGGTCCACCACCATCATCACCATCATCATCTCCATCCATGGTCCACCATCACCACTATCTCCATCCATGGTCCACCATCGTCATCACCATCTCCATCCATGGTCCACCATCACCACCATCTCCATCCATGGTCCATCATCTCCATCCATGGTCCACCATCACCACTATCTCCATCCATGGTCCACCATCGTCATCACCATCTCCATCCATGGTCCACCATCACCATCACCACCACCATCTCCATCCATGGTCCACCACCACCACCACCATCCCCATCTCCACCGACGCCGTTCCCACCTCGCAGAAGACCTTCCTGGCCACCGTCTCGTAGAAGAGCCCCACGATGATGCGCGCGTCCTGCCGCTGCGGGATTGGACGGTTCCTTAGAGCCCCGCCCACCTCATTTGCATAAACCAACCACCCTCTCCCACCCCGATGGACTTCTGGGGCGGGTTCTCCTCGTTTCGGAGGTCCACCATGGTCAGGGAGGGTCCTGAGGGTGGGGTTGGACCTCAGGGTGGTCCTGAAGGTCTGGTTGGACCTCAGGGTGGTCCTGAAGGTCTGGTGGGACCTCAGGGCAGTCCTGAAGGTCTGGTGGGACCTCAGGGTGGTCCTGAAGGTGGGGTTGGACCTCAGAGTGGTCCTGAGGGTGGGGTTGGACCTCAGAGTGGTCCTGAAGGTTTGGTGGGACCTCAGGGTGGTCCTGAAGGTCTGGTGGGACCTCAGGGTGGTCCTGAAGGTCTGGTGGGACCTCAGGGTGGTCCTGAGGGTGGGGTTGGACCTCAGGGTGGTCCTGAAGGTTTGGTGGGACCTCAGGGTGGTCCTGAAGGTCTGGTGGGACCTCAGGGCAGTTCTGAAGGTCTGGTGGGACCTCAGGGTGGTCCTGAAGGTCTGGTGGGACCTCAGAGTGGTCCTGAAGGTTTGGTGGGACCTCAGGGTGGTCCTGAAGGTGGGGTGGGACCTCAGGGTGGTCCTGAAGGAGGGGTTGGACCTCATGGTGGAGATGGGGAGGTCTCACCTTGAGGTTCTTGACGGACGCCGAGGGGTCGGAGAAGAAGCTCTGGCGGAAGGTGATCTCCAGCCCGGCCTCCTTCACCCGCCGGTCGAGGTCGTCCAGGGTCTGGTGGGGACGTGGGGACATCAGAAATGGGGTTGGGGGCACCAAAAGTGGGGTTGGTGGCATCTCAAAGGGGTTTGGGTCACCAACAATGGGGTTGGGGACATCTAAGTGGGGTTGGGGGCACCAGAAATGGGCTCGAGGGCATCTAGGAGGGGTTGGGGACACCAGGGAGGAACCCAAGGAGGATTTTTGGGGTCACCAAAGCCAAGTTGGAATTGGAGGAACCCAGGAACCAAGGAGGAACCCAAAGAGAATTTTGGGGTCACCAAACCCAAGTTTGTGTTTTTTGGGGTTTCTACCGAGGTGAATTTGGGGGCCACCAAAGAGGAACCCAAGGTGGATTTTGGGCCCACCAAAGAGGAACCTAAGGAGGAACCCAAGGAGAATTTTGGGACCACCAAGAAGAATTTTGGGGTCACCAAGAGGAATTTTGGGGTCATAAAGGAGGAACCCAAAGAGGATTTGGAGGCCACCAAAGGAGGAACCAAGGAGGAACCCAAGGAGGAACCCAAGGACAATTTTGGATCCACCAAGGAGAATTTTGGTGTCTCCAACCCCAAGTTTGAGTTTTTGGGGCTCCTACCGAGGTGAATTTGGAGGCCACCAAAGAGGAACCCAAGGAGGAACCCAAGGACGATTTTGGGGCCACCAAGAGGAATTTTGGGGCCACCAAGGAGAACTTGAGGGTCACCAAGGGGGAACCCAAGGAGGAACCCAAGGACAACTTTGGATCCACCAAGGAGAATTTTGGGGCCACCAAACCCAAGTTGGAATTGGAGGAACCCAGGAACCCAGGAGGAACCCAAGGACGATTTTGGTGCCACCGAGAGGAATTTTGGGGCCACCAAGGAGAATTTTGGGGTCACCAAGGAGAATTTTGGGGCCACCAAGGAGAACTTGAGGGTCACCAAGGAAGAACCCAAGGAGGAACCCAAGGACGATTTTGGGGCCACCAAGGAGAATTTTGGGGCCACCAAACCCAAGTTGGAATTGGAGGAACCCAGGAACCAAAGAGGAACCCAAGGACAATTTTGGATCCACCAAGGAGAATTTTGGGGTCACCAAGAGGAATTTTGGGGTCACCAAGGAGGAACCCAAGGAGGAACCCAAGGACAATTTTGGGGCCACCAAGGAGAATTTTGGGGTCCCCAAGCCCACGTCTGCATTTCTGGGGCTCGTACTGAGGTGAATTTGGGGGCCACCAAGGAGGAACCCAAGGAGGAACCCAAGGACAACTCTGGATCCACCAAGGAGAATTTTGGGGCCACCAAGGAGAATTTTGGGGTCACAAAGGAGGAACCCAAGGAGGAACCCAAGGAGGATTTTGGTGCCACCAAGGAGAATTTTGGGGCCACCAAACCCAAGTTGGAATTGGAGGAACCCAGGAACCAAAGAGGAACCCAAGGACAATTTTGGGGTCACCAAGAGGAATTTTGGGGTCATAAAGGAGGAACCCAAAGAGGATTTGGAGGCCACCAAAGGAGGAACCAAGGAGGAACCCAAGGACAATTTTGGATGCACCAAGGAGAATTTTGGGGTCACCAAGAGGAATTTTGGGGCCACCAAGGAGAGTTTTGGGGCCACCAAACCCAAGCTGGATTTGGAGGAACCCAGGAACCAAGGAGGAACCCAAGGACAATTTTGGATCCACCAAGGAGAACTTGAGGGTCACCAAGGAGGAACCCAAGGAGGATTTTGGATCCACCAAGGACAATTTTGGGGTGACCAAGAGGAATTTTGGGGTCACCAAGGAGAACTTGAGGGTCACTAAGGAGGAAACCAAGGAGGAACCCAAGGAGGAACCCAAGGACGATTTTGGGGTCACCAAGAAGAATTTTGGGGTCACCAAGGAGGAACCCAAGGAGGAACCCAAGGACGACTTTGGATCCACCAAGGAGAACTTTGGCGTCACCAAGGAGCACTTTGGTGCCACCAAGGAGAACTTTGGCGTCACCAACCCCAATTTTGAGGTCTCCAAGGAGAACTTTGGTGCCACCAAGGAGAACTTTGGTGTCTCCAAGGAGAACTTTGGCGTCACCAATCCCAATTTTGAGGTCTCCAAGGAGAACTTTGGCGTCACCAAGGAGAACTTTGGCGTCACCAATCCCAATTTTGAGGTCTCCAAGGAGAACTTTGGTGCCACCAAGGAGAACTTTGGCGTCACCAATCCCAATTTTGAGGTCACCAAGGAGAACCTGAGGGTCACCAAGGAGGAACCCAAGGAGGAACCCAAGGAGGAACCCAGGGACGATTTTGGGGTCACCAAGAAGAATTTTGGGGTCACCAAGGAGGAACCCAAGGAGGAACCCAAGGACGACTTTGGATCCACCAAGGAGAACTTTGGTGCCACCAAGGAGAACTTTGGTGCCACCAAGGAGAACTTTGGCGTCACCAACCCCAATTTTGAGGTCTCCAAGGAGAACTTTGGCGTCACCAAGGAGAACTTTGGCGTCACCAATCCCAATTTTGAGGTCACCAAGGAGAACCTGAGGGTCACCAAGGAGGAACCCAAGGAGGAACCCAAGGAGGAACCCAGGGACGATTTTGGGGTCACCAAGAAGAATTTTGGGGTCACCAAGGAGGAACCCAAGGAGGAACCCAAGGACGACTTTGGATCCACCAAGGAGAACTTTGGTGCCACCAAGGAGAACTTTGGTGTCACCAATCCCAATTTTGAGGTCTCCAAGGAGAACTTTGGTGCCACCAAGGAGAACTTTGGTGTCACCAATCCCAATTTTGAGGTCTCCAAGGAGAACTTTGGTGTCACCAATCCCAATTTTGAGGTCACCAAGGAGGATTTTGGGGTCACCAAGGAGAACCTGAGGGTCACCAAGGAGGAACCCAAGGAGGAACCCAAGGACGACTTTGGATCCACCAAGGAGAACTTTGGCGTCACCAAGCCCGATTTTGAGGTCTCCAAGGAGAACTTTGGTGCCACCAAGGAGAACTTTGGCGTCACCAAACCTGATTTTGAGGTCACCAAGGAGAATTTTGGGGTCACCAAGGAGAACTTGAGGGTCACCAAGGAGGAACCCAAGGAGGAACCCAAGGATGATTTTGGATCCACCAAGGAGAACTTTGGCGTCACCAAGGAGAACTTTGGCGTCACCAAGGAGAACTTTGGTGCCACCAAGGAGAACTTTGGTGTCACCAAGCCCAATTTTGAGGTCTCCAAGGAGAATTTTGGGGTCACCAAGGAGAACTTGAGGGTCACCAAGAAGGAACCCAAGGAGGAACCCAAGGAGGATTTTGGGGTCACCAAGGAGAACCTGAGGGTCACCAAGGAGGAACCCAAGGAGGAACCCAAGGAGGAACCCAAGGACGACTTTGGATCCACCAAGGAGAACTTTGGCGTCACCAAACCCGATTTTGAGGTCTCCAAGGAGAATTTTGGGGTCACCAAGGAGAACTTTGGTGCCACCAAGGAGAGTTTGGTGTCCCCCAGGCTCTGGTGGCCGTACCGAGGTGAAGACCTCCTCGGTCTGCTGGATGGTGGCGATCTTGGTCCAGCCCCACTTGCGGAAGAGCTGCACGCGCGTCGGGTTGTGCAGCGTGGCCGACGGGTGCGTGCGGAAAAACGTCGGGAAGCGGCGCCGGTTGGACAGCGCCGGAGAGCTCGAGCCGTACGACAGCTGGGAACGACAAAATTCCAAAATTCCCAAAATTTCAAAAAAAAATTCAAAATTTCAAATTTTTTTTGGTGATTTTTTGGGGATTTGTTAGTGATTTTTTTGGATTTTTTTACATTTTTTTCTTTATTTTTCTGGATTTTTGGGTTGGTTTTCTTTGGGCGGAAAATTCCAAAAATTTCAAAACAAATTTCGAAAAAAATGTCAAAAATTTTTCCAAAATTCAAAAATTTTTGGTGATTTTTTGGGATTTTTTGGGTGATTTTTTTTAGGATTTTTGGGGATTTGAGGTTGTGAGGATTTGGGGAATTTGGGAATTTTGGGAATTTTTGGGAATTTGGGAATTGTGGGAATTGCGGGAATTGAAATTTTGGGAATTTTTGGATGGGAATTGTGGGAATTTGGGAATTGTGGGGAATTTGGGAATTGGAATTTTGGGAATTTGGGAATTGTGGGAATTCTGGAATTCCGAAATTCCAAAATGTGGGAATTTGGAAATTTTGGGAATTATGGGAAAATTGAGAATTGTAGGGATTGGGGCAATTTGGGAATTAAAATTTTGGGAATTAAAATTTTGGGAATTTTGGGAAAATTGGGAATTGTGGAAATTTTAGGAACTTGGGAATTGTGAGGATTTGGGAATTTTAGGAAAGGTGGGAATGGGAATTGTGGGAATTTCAGGAATTTTGGGAATGGGAGGGATGGGAAGGACCCCCCAAAATCCCAAAAATTCCCTCAAAAAAATTCCCAAAAATTCAGAAATGGTCCAGAAGTTTTTATTTTATTAAAAAAAACCAAAACAAACAAAATCAAGGAAATGTTATTTAATTTTTTTTTAAATACATAAAGAATCAAGATAATTTTCCAAATATTTCCCCCAAAATTCCCAAAATAGTCCAAAAAAATTTAAAAATACAAAAAGGTTTTAAGAATCCTGAAAAAAAAGTCCCCCAAAATTCTTCAAATATTCCCCAAAAAATCCTTCAAAAATTCAAAAAAAATTCCAAAATCTTTTTTTAAAATTGAAAAAAAAAATCCTCAAAAAAAGTTCCGAAACAATCCAAAAATTATGAAATAAAATCCCTTCAAAATTCACAAAAAATATTCCTACAATATTAAAATAAAATTTTAAAAAATATTGAAAAATTATTGAGAAAAAATTGAAAAAAAATTGGAAAACCATTCAAAAAATCCCAAAAAAACCCCAAAAATCCCCTAAAAAATCCCAAAAAATCCCCCAAAAATTCCCTAAAAAATCCCAAAATATTCCCAGAAAATTAAAAAAAAGAAAAAAATTTGAAAAAAAAATCCCCAAAAAATCCCAAAACATTCCCTAAAAAATACTAAAATATTCTCAAAAAATTTTTAAAAAAGAGAAAATAATTGAAAAAAAATCCCCAAAAAATCCAAAAGTTCACAAATGAAACCCCTCCAAAATTTAAAAAAATCCTAAAATATTAAATATTAAAAATATAAATATTTATATTTATATAGTCTATTATATATTATATAAAAATATATTCATTTATATAAAACATAAATATTAAAATAAATTTTTAAAATTTTTGAAAAATAATTTTAGAAAAATTGGAAAAACATTCAAAAAAATCCCCAAAAATCCTAAAAATTCACCAAAAGATTCCCAAAAAATTTGAAAAAAAAAAGAAAAAAATTTGAAAAGAAAAATCCCAAAAATATCCCAAAAAAATCACCAAAAATATCCCCAAAACTCACGGAAAAAAATCCCAAAAAATTCCTAAAAAATTCCTAAAAAATTCCCTAAGAAACCCCAAAATACTCCCAAAAAATTGAGAAAAAAAAAGAGAAAAAAAAAGGAAAAAAAATCCCCAAAAAATCCCTCCAAAAAACCCAAAAATATTCCCTTAAAAACCCCCAAAACATTCCCAAAAACTTGGGGAAAAAAAAGAAAAAAAAAATTTGAGAAAAATTAGAAAAAATTCGAAAAAAAAAAAACCAAAAATTCACCGAAAAAAATCCGAAAAAAACCCTAAAAAATTCCCGAAAAATCCCCTAAGAAACCCCAAAATATTCCCAAAAAAATGGGAAAAAAAGAGAAAAAAAATTGAGAAAAATTGGAAAAAATTTGAAAATAAACCCCAAAAAATCCCAAAAATTCACCGAAAAAAATCCGAAAAAAATCCCAAAAAATTCCTAAAAAATTCCCTTAGAAACACCAAAATATTCCCAAAAAACTGGGAAAAAAAGAGAAAAAAATTTGAGAAAAATTGGAAAAAATTTGAAAAAAAACCCCAAAAAATCCCAAAAATTCACCGAAAAAAATCCGAAAAAAATCCCAAAAAATTCCTAAAAAATTCCCTAAGAAACCCCAAAACATTCCCAAAAATTGAGGAAAAAAAAGAGAAAAAAAATTGAGAAAAATCGGAAAAAAATTGAAAAAAAAACCCCAAAAAATCCCCAAAATTCACCGAAAAAAATCTGAAAAAAATCTGAAAAAAATCCCCAAAAATTCCCTAAGAAACCCCAAAATATTCCCAAAAATTGAGGAAAAAAAAGAGAAAAAAAACTGAGAAAAATCGGAAAAAAATTGAAAAAAAACCCCAAAAAATCCCCAAAATTCACCGAAAAAAATCTGAAAAAAATCTGAAAAAAATCCCCAAAAATTCCCTAAGAAACCCCAAAATATTCCCAAAAAACTGGGAAAAAAAGAGAAAAAAAATTGAGAAAAATTGGAAAAAATTTGAAAAAAAACCCCAAAAAATCCAAAAATTCACCGAAAAAAATCCGAAAAAAATCCCAAAAATTCCTGAAAATTTCCCACGCCCAAACAACCCCAAAAATTCCCGAATTTTCCCCAAAATTCCGGAATTTTTGGCGATTCCTCACCACGGTGACGTTCCAGATGCGCGCGGCCTCGGCCACCAGGGTGGAGACGCTGGAGCAGCCGGGCATGAGGATGATCTTGAACGGGAGGTTGTAGAGCAGCTCGTACAGGAGCTTGGTGGCCTGCCCGGGGTCACACTGAGGGGACAATCGGGGACAATCGGGGACAATCCCAGTCAGACCAGTACCGACCAGTTTGGACACAAAAACCACCAAAATTCCCGAAAAAATCCACCCCAAAATGGCCCCAAAAACCCCAAAAATGCTCAAAAACCCCAAAATCCAAGATGGCACCAGGTGGGATCAGGGTGACACTGAGGGGACAATCAGGGACAATTGGGGACAATCCCAGTCAAACCAGTACGGACCAGTTTGGACACAAAAAACACCAAAATTCCCCAAAAATCCACCCCAAAATGGCCCCAAAATCCCCAAAAATGCCCCAAAAATGGTCCCAAAAACCCAAAAAATCAAGATGGCACCAGGTGGGACCAAGGTGACACTGAGGGGACAATCGGGGACAATCCCAGTCAAACCAGTACCGACCAGTTTGGACCCAAAAACCACCAAAGTTCCCAAAAAAATCCACCCCAAAATGGCCCCAAAATCCCCAAAAATGGCCCCAAAAATGGCCCCAAAAATGGCAAAAATCCATGGATGGACCCATCAATTCAAGGACACTGAGGGGACAATCGGGGACAATCGGGGACAATCCCAGTCAGACCAGTACCGACCAGTTTGGACACAAAAAACACCAAAATTCCCAAAAAAATCCACCCCAAAATGGCCCCAAAAACCCCAAAATGCTCAAAAACCCCAAAATCCAAGATGGCACCAGGTGGGACTTGGTGGCCTGCCCGGGGTCACACTGAGGGGACAATCGGGGACAATCCCAGTCAGACCAGTACGGACCAGTTTGGACACAAAAAACACCAAAATTCCCCAAAAAATCCACCCCAAAATGGCCCCAAAAACCCCAAAAATGGCCCCAAAAATGGTCCCAAAAACCCAAAAAATCAAGATGGCACCAGGTGGGATCAGGGTGACACTGAGGGGACAATCGGGGACAATCCCAGTCAAACCAGTACCGACCAGTTTGGACACAAAAAACACCAAAATTCCCCAAAAAATCCACCCCAAAATGGCCCCAAAAACCCCAAAAATGACCCCAAAAATGGCCCCAAAACCCCAAAAATGCCCCAAAATTCAAGGTTGGATCAAGAACTTCAAGGACGGCACCAGGTGGGATCAGGGTGACACTGAGGGGACAATCGGGGACAATCCCAGTCAAACCAGTACGGACCAATTTGGACACAAAAAACACCAAAATTCCCAAAAAATCCACCCCAAAATGGCCCCAAAACCCCAAAATCCAAGATGGCACCAGGTGGGATCAGGGTGACACTGAGGGGACAATCAGGGACAATCCCAGTCCAACCAGTACGGACCAGTTTGGAACCAAAAAACACCAAAATTCCCCAAAACATCCACTCCAAAATGGCCCCAAAAACCCCAAAAATGGCCCCAAAAATGGCAAAAATCCATGGATGGACCCATCAATTCAAGGACATTGAGGGGACAATCGGGGACAATCGGGGACAATCCCAGTCAGACCAGTACCGACCAGTTTGGACACAAAAACCACCAAAATTCCCGAAAAAATCCACCCCAAAATGGCCCCAAAAACCCCAAAAATGCTCAAAAACCCCAAAATCCAAGATGGCACCAGGTGGGATCAGGGTGACACTGAGGGGACAATCGGGGACAATTGGGGACAATCCCAGTCAGACCAGTACGGACCAGTTTGGACACAAAAAACACCAAAATTCCCCAAAAAATCCACCCCAAAATGGCCCCAAAAACCCCAAAAATGGCCCCAAAAATGGCAAAAATCCATGGATGGACCCATCAATTCAAGGACACTGAGGGGACAATCGGGGACAATCGGGGACAATCCCAGTCAAACCAGTACCGACCAGTTTGGACACAATAAACACCAAAATTCCCAAAAAAATCCACCCCAAAATGGCCCCAAAAACCCCAAAATGCTCAAAAACCCCAAAATCCAAGATGGTACCAGGTGGGACTTGGTGGCCTGGCCGGGGTCACACTGAGGGGACAATCGGGGACAATCCCAGTCCAACCAGTACGGACCAGTTTGGACACAAAAAACACCAAAATTCCCCAAAAAATCCACCCCAAAATGGCCCCAAAAACCCCAAAAATGGCCCCAAAAATGGTCCCAAAAACCCAAAAAATCAAGATGGCACCAGGTGGGATCAGGGTGACACTGAGGGGACAATCGGGGACAATCCCAGTCAAACCAGTACCGACCAGTTTGGACACAAAAAACACCAAAATTCCCCAAAAAATCCACCCCAAAATGGCCCCAAAAACCCCAAAATTGCCCGAAAACCCAAAAATCCAAGATGGCACCAGGTGGGACTTGGTGGCCTGCCCGGGGTCACACTGAGGGGACAATCGGGGACAATCCCAGTCAGACCAGTACGGACCAGTTTGGACCCAAAAAACACCAAAATTCCCCAAAAATCCACCCCAAAATGGCCCCAAAAATCCCCAAAAATGCCCCAAAAATGGTCCCAAAAACCCCAAAAATCCAAGATGGCACCAGGTGGGACTTGGTGGCCTGCCCGGGGTCACACTGAGGGGACAATCGGGGACAATCGGGGACAATCCCAGTCAGACCAGTACCGACCAGTTTGGAACCAAAAAACACCAAAATTCCCAAAAAAATCCACCCCAAAATGGCCCCAAAAACCCCAAAAATGCTCAAAAACCCCAAAATCCAAGATGGCACCAGGTGGGATCAGGGTGACACTGAGGGGACAATCGGGGACAATCGGGGACAATCCCAGTCAAACCAGTACGGACCAGTTTGGACACAAAAAACACCAAAATTCCCCAAAAAATCCACCCCAAAAATGGCCCCAAAACCCCAAAAATGCCCCAAAATTCAAGGTTGGATCAAGAACTTCAAGGACGGCACCAGGTGGGATCAGGGTGACACTGAGGGGACAATCGGGGACAATCCCAGTCAAACCAGTACGGACCAGTTTGGACACAAAAACCACCAAAATTCCCAAAAAAATCCACCCCAAAATGGCCCCAAAATCCCCAAAAATGGCCCCAAAAATGGCCCCAAAAATGGCAAAAATCCATGGATGGACCCATCAATTCAAGGACATTGAGGGGACAATCGGGGACAATCGGGGACAATCCCAGTCCAACCAGTACGGACCAGTTTGGACCCAAAAAACACCAAAATTCCCAAAAAAATCCACCCCAAAATGGCCCCAAAAACCCCAAAATGCTCAAAAACCCCAAAATCCAAGATGGCACCAGGTGGGACTTGGTGGCCTGCCCGGGGTCACACTGAGGGGACAATCGGGGACAATCCCAGTCAGACCAGTACGGACCAGTTTGGACACAAAAAACACCAAAATTCCCCAAAAAATCCACCCCAAAATGGCCCCAAAAACCCCAAAAATGACCCCAAAAATGGCCCCAAAACCCCAAAAATGCCCCAAAATTCAAGGTTGGATCAAGAACTTCAAGGACGGCACCAGGTGGGATCAGGGTGACACTGAGGGGACAATCGGGGACAATCCCAGTCAAACCAGTACGGACCAGTTTGGACACAAAAACCACCAAAATTCCCAAAAAATCCACCCCAAAATGGCCCCAAAATCCCCAAAAATGGCCCCAAAAATGGCCCCAAAAATGGCAAAAATCCATGGATGGACCCATCAATTCAAGGACATTGAGGGGACAATCGGGGACAATCGGGGACAATCCCAGTCAAACCCAAAATTCCCAAAAAAATCCACCCCAAAATGGCCCCAAAATAGCCCCAAAAATCCACAAAATTACCCCAAAAAAGGGTTAAAAATGACCTCAAAAATCCCATTTTCCACCCCAAAATTCCCATTTTCATCCCACAAAAAATCCCCCAAAAATCCAGTGTTCAACCCGCACTACTCCCAATTTTCAACCCCCAAAACATCCTATTTTCAACTTAAAAATCCCCCCCAAATCCCATTTTTTATCCAAAAAACACCCCCAAAAAACCTGCAGTTTCAACCCCAAAAATCCCAAGAAATCCCAATTTTCAACCCCAAAAAATCCGCCAAAAAATCCAATTTCCAACCCCCAAAAATCACCCCCAGAAATCCCATTTTTATCCAAAAAAAAATCCTAAAAATTCCAATTTTCAACCCCAAAAAATCCAATTTTCAACCTCCCAAAATCCCCCCAAGAAATCCCATTTTTATTTAAAAAAATCCTAAAAATTCCAATTTTCAACCGCCAAAAATCCCCCCAAAATCCAATTTTTATCCGAAATAAAAATCCTAAAAATTCTCATTTTCAACCCCACAAAACCTCCTTAAAATCCCCCCCAAAAAATCCCTTTTTTACCTCAAAAAAATCCCCAAAATTCTCATTTTTGACCCAAAAAAATCCCAAATTTGGGGATTTTGGGACCCCAAAATCCGGGGTTCCCCTCCCCCCCCCTTTTCCCATCAATAATTCCCCGAGCCGTTGCCATGGCAACGCCCAGCAGCATCCCCTGGTTGCCATGGCGACGCTCAGCAGCATCCAATGGTTGCCATGGTAACGGAAATGGGGGGGGGGGAATTGAGGGGGGTTTGGGACGGACGAAAATTTGGGGGAAATTCAGGAAAAAATTGGGAATTTTGGGGTTTTTGGAGGGAAAATTTGGGAATTTTTGGAGGGGAAATTTTGGGGGTTTTTGGGGCAAAATGGGAATTTTTGGGGACAAAAATCTGGGGGTTTTTTGGGGGGTAAAAATGGGGATTTTTGGGGGGGAAATTGGGAAATTAGGAGGGAAATGTTGGGGTTTTGGGGGAAAATTTGGGGGGTTTGGGGAACAATTTTGGGATTTTTTTGGGGGGCAAAATTTGGGGTTTTGGGGGGAAAAAATTCGGGGGGGAAATGGGGATTTTGGGGGAAAATTTTGGGGTTTTTGGAGGGAAAATTTGGGAATTTTTGGGGGGGAAATTTTGGGGGTTTTTGGGGCAAAATGGGAATTTTGGGGACAAAAATTTGGGGGATTTTGGGGGATAAAAATGGGGATTTTTGGGGGGAAATTGGGAAATTAGGAGGGAAATGTTGGGGTTTTGGAGGAAAAATTTGGGGGTTTTGGGGAACAATTTTGGGATTTTTTTGGGGGGTAAAATTTAGGGTTTTGGGGGGAAAAATTCGGGGGAAAATGGGGATTTTGGGGGAAAAATTTGGGGGGAAAATTTGGGGTTTTCGGGGAAAAATTTGGGGATAAAATGGGGATTTAGGGGGGAAAATTTTGGAGGGAAATTGGGAATTTTGTGGGAAAAATTTGGGGGAGAAATGGGGATTTTTGGGGGAAATTTTGGGGGAAAAACTGGGAATTTTTAGGGGGGAGATTTTAGGCCATAATTAGGATTTTTGGGGGGAATTTTTTGGGATTTGAGAGTCTAAAGAATGTCCTGGAAAAATCCTGAGGGGTACGGGGGGAAATTTGGGATTTTTGGGGGGAAATTTGGGATTTTTGGGGGGAAATTTGGGATTTTTGGGGGGAAATTTGGGATTTTTGGGGGTGAAATTTGGGATTTTTGGGGGGAAATTTGGGATTTTTGGGGGAAAATTGGGATTTTGGGGCCCCAAATCCCGGCGCCAATCCCAAATTCTTGTCCCATGTCCTGATCCCATTGCTGACCCCAAACCTGACCCCAATTCCATCCCAGTGACCCCAAAACTGACCCCAATCCCACAGAGGTGACCCCAAAACTGACCCCAAACTCACCCCAAACCCAAACCTGACCCAAATCCCAAACCTGACCCCAAAACCTGACCCCAATCTCAAACAGGTGACCCCAAACCTGACCCCAAACTCACCTCAGTTCCATCCAGGTGACCCCAAAATTGAGACCAAAATTCACCCCAAACCCATCTTGGTGACCCCAAAGTCACCCCAAATCCCAAACTCACCCCAAACCCAAACCTGACCCCAAATCCCAAAACCTGACCCCAAACCTGACCCCAAACTCACCCCAAACCCAAACCCCAAACCTGACCCCAAATCCCAAATTGGTGACCCCAAAATTGACCCCAAACTGACCCCAAACCCCAAACCTGACCCCAATCCCAAATCCTGACCCCAAATCCCAAATTGGTGACCCCAAACCTGACCCCAAACTCACCTCAGTTCCATCCAGGTGACCCCAAAACTGACCCCAAACCTGACCCCAATCCCAAAACTCATCCCAATCCCAAATTGGTGACCCCAATTCCAAACTGGTGACCCCAAAACTGACCCCAAACTCACCCCAATCCCAAACCTGACCCCAAACCCAAATTGGTGACCCCAAAATTGACCCCAAACTCACCCAAATCCCAAACCCCAAACCTGACCCCAATCCCAAACCTGACCCCAAATCCCAAATCCTGATCCCCAAATCCCAAATTGGTGACCCCAAAAGTGACCCCAAACTCACCTCAGTTCCATCCAGGTGACCCCAAAACTGACACCAAACCTGACCCCAATCCCAAATTGGTGACCCCAAAATTGACACCAAACTCACCCCAATCCCAAACCTGACCCCAATCCCAAACCTGACCCCAATCCCAAATTGGTGACCCCAAAACTGACCCCAAACTCACCCCAATCCCAAACCTGACCCCAATCCCAAATTGGTGACCCCAAAATTGACACCAAAGTCACCCCAAACCCAAACCTGACCCCAATCCCAAACCTGACCCCAAATCCCAAATTGGTGACCCCAAATCTGACCCCAAAACTCACCCCAAACCCAAACCTGACCCCAATCCCAAATTGGTGACCCCAAAATTGACCCCAAACTCACCCAAATCCCAAACCCCAAACCTGACCCCAATCCCAAACCTGACCCCAAATCCCAAATCCTGACCCCAAAATTGACACCAAAGTCACCCCAAACCCAAACCTGACCCCAAATCCCAAATTGGTGACCCCAAATCTGACCCCAAAACTCACCCCAAACCTGACCCCAATTCCATCCCAGTGTCCCCAAAACTGACCCCAAACTCACCCCAATCCCAAACCCCAAACCTGACCCCAAATCCCAAATTGGTGACCCCAAAAGTGACCCCAAACTCACCTCAGTTCCATCCAGGTGACCCCAAAACTGACCCCAAACCTGACCCCAATCCCAAACCTGACCCCAATCCCAAACTGGTGACCCCAAATCTGACCCCAATACTCACCCCAAACCTGACCCAAATCCCAAATTGCTGACCCCAAAATTGACCCCAAACTCACCTCAGTTCCATCCAGGTGACCCCAAAACTGACCCCAAACCTGACCCCAATCCCAAATTGGTGACCCCAAAATTGACCCCAAACTCACCCCAATCCCAAACCTGACCCCAATCCCAAATTGGTGACCCCAAAATTGACACCAAAGTCACCCCAAACCCAAACCTGACCCCAAATCCCAAACCTGACCCCAAATCCCAAATTGGTGACCCCAAATCTGACCCCAAAACTCACCCCAAACCCAAACCTGACCCCAATCCCAAATTGGTGACCCCAAAATTGACCCCAAACTCACCCAAATCCCAAACCCCAAACCTGACCCCAATCCCAAATCCTGACCCCAAATCCCAAATCCTGACCCCAAACCTGACCCCAAACTCACCTCAGTTCCATCCAGGTGACCCCAAAACTGACCCCAAACCTGACCCCAATCCCAAATTGGTGACCCCAAAACTGACCCCAAACTCACCCCAATCTCAAACCCCAAACCTGACCCCAAATCCCAAATTGGTGACCCCAAAACCGACCCCAAACTCACCCCAATCTCAAACCTGACCCAAATCCCAAAAAACCTCAAATTTTCGCCAAAAAACCCCAAATTTTTTCCCAAAATCCCAATTTTTTGCCCCAAACGATCTCACCTTGCTGTCGTAGTGGATGAGGCGCAGCTCGTAGTCGGGCAGGATGTCCCATCTCTCCTTGATGTTCTCCAACCCAAACTTCTGACCCCAAACTCCCAAATCCTGACCCGCAATCTTCCCATTTTGACCCAAAACTATGATTTTTGACCCAAATCCCAAAACCCCAAATTTTGACTCCAAAAATCCCAAATTTTGACCCCGAAAATCCCAAATTTTGGTCTCAAAAATCCCAAATTTCCACCCCAAATCCCAAATTTTCACCCAAAATCCCTCACCTTGCTGTCGTATGAGCGGCGCTCGTTGATGTTCTCCAACCCTTGATCCTCACCCCAATTCTCCAACTTTTCACCCCAATATCCCCAATTTTCACTATAAAATCACAATTTTGGACCCAAAACTCCATTTTTCCACCCCAAATCTCCTCCAGAGCGGGTGACCCTGAGCTCAGAGTCCAGCAGGACATCCCACATCTCCTTGATGTTCTCCAACCCTCGTTCCTCACCCCAAATCTCCAACTTTTCACCCCAAATCACCAGGTTTTTTCCCAAAAATCACAATTTTGGACCCAAAACTCCATTTTTCCACCCCGAATCTCCTCCAGAGCGGGTGACCCTGAGCTCAGAGTCAGGTAGAACATCTCATCTCTGGGTGATGTTCTCCAACCCCAAATCTTGACCCCAAATCCCCAAATTTTGACCCAGAAACCTCAAATTTTCGCCAAAAAATCCCAAATTTTTTTCCCAAAACTCCGTTTTTTCGCCCCAAAGGTTGTCACCTTGCTGTCGTAGTGGATGAGGCGCAGCTCGTAGTCGGGCAGGATGTCGCGGCGCTCGTTGATGTCCTCCAGGGCCATCCTGACGGCCGGCAGCCCCCAAATCCCCCAGTTTGACCCCAAATTCCCACATTTTGACCCTGGACTCCGATTTTGGACTCAAACCCCAAAACCCCAACTTTTGACCCAAAATTCCATTTTTTCACCCCAAAATTCCGTTTGTTCGCCCCAAATTTCCTCACCTTGCTGCAGTGGATGAGCGGCGCTCGTTGATGTTCTCCAACCCTCGTTCCTCACCCCAAATCTCCAACTTTTCACCCCAAATCACAGGGTTTTTTTCCCAAAAAATCGCAACTTTTGACCCAAAACTCCATTTTTTTTGACCCAAACTCTCAGAACTTGCTGCCATAGCGGGTGACCCTGAGCTCAGAGTCAGGTAGGACATCCCACATCTCCGTGATGTTCTCCAACCCTTGTTCCTCACCCCAAATCCCCAATTTTTGACCAAAAACCCTCAAATTTTCGCCAAAAAACCCCCAAATTTTTTCCCAAAACCCCGTTTTTTCACCCCAAAGGTTGTCACCTTGCTGTCGTAGTGGATGAGGCGCAGCTCGTAGTCGGGCAGGATGTCCCATCTCTCCTTGATGTTCTCCAACCCTTGATCCTCACCCCAAATCTCCAACTTTTCACCCCAATATCCCCAGTTTTCACTATAAAATCACAATTTTGGACCCAAAACTCCAATTTTCACCCCAAATCTCCTCCAGAGCGGGTGACCCTGAGCTCAGAGTCCGGCAGGACATCCCACATCTCCTTGATGTCCTTCAAGCCTTGATCCTCACCCCAAATCTCCAACTTTTCACCCCAAATCACCAGGTTTTTTTCCCAAAAATCACAATTTTGGACCCAAAACTCCATTTTTCCACCCCAAATCTCCTCCAGAGCGGGTGACCCTGAGCTCACAGTCAGATAGGACATCCCACATCTCCTTGATGTTCTCCAACCCCAAATCTTGACCGCGAAACCTCAAATTTTGACCCAGAAACCTCCAATTTTCGCCAAAAATCCCCCAATTTTTTTCCCAAAATCCCAATTTTTCGCCCCAAAGGTTGTCACCTTGCTGTCGTAGTGGATGAGGCGCAGCTCGTAGTCGGGCAGGATGTCGCGGCGCTCGTTGATGTCCTCCAGGGCCATCCTGACGGCCGGCAGGCACGCCTGCCCGCCCGGCCAGCCGCCCGACATGGGGAACAGCGCCCCCACGTGCACCGACTTCTTCCCTGCGCCCGCGCCCGGGAGAGACCCCAAAAGTGACCCCAAAAGGGACCCCAAAAGGGCCACCAGGAGCCACCGGGTCATGGCGGCGCTCAGAGCGGGCGGCGCATGGCGAAGATTCGGGGGAAATCCGCCAAGATTCGGGGAAAATCCGCCAAGATTCGGGGGAAATCCGCCAAGATTCGGGGTTTTTTTGGGGGCGTTTTGGGGTTTTTTAGGGGAGGGGAGGGGTGGTGTCAGGAGGGGCTTTGGGGGGGAATTTGGGGGTTTTGGGGGGAATTTGGGGGAAATCCGCGAAGATTCGGGGGAAATCCGCGAAGATTCGGGGAAAATCCGCCAAGATTCGGGGGAAATCCGCCAAGATTCGGGGTTTTTTTGGGGGGGTTTTGGGGTTTTTTAGGGGAGGGGAGGGGTGGTGTCAGGAGGGGTTTTGGGGGGGAATTTGGGGGTTTTGGGGGGAATTTGGGGGAAAGCCACAAAGATTCGGGGAAAATCCGCCAAGATTCGGGGAAAATCCGCCAAGATTCGGGGGAAATCCGCCAAGATTCGGGGGAAATCCGCCAAGATTCGGGGGAAATCCGCGAAGATTCGGGGGAAATCCGGGAAGATTTGGGGTTTTTTTGGGGTTTTTGTTTGGGGGGTTTTGGGGTTTTTTTGGGGGAGGGGAGGGGTGATGTCAGGAGGGGTTTGAGGGGGGTTTGGGGTTTTGGGGGCGATTTGGGGGTTTTGGGGGGTTTTTAGGAGGGGATTTGGGGGTTTTTAGGGAGGATTTGGGAATTTTTGGGGTTTTTTTTTAGGGAGGATTTGGGGTTTTTTTGGGGGGGTTTTTTGGGGGGTTTTAGGGAGGGGTTTTGGGGTTTTTTTGGGGGAGGGGAGGGGTGATGTCAGGAGGGGTTTGAGGGGGGTTTGGGGTTTTGGGGGGGATTTGGGGCTTTTGGGGGGTTTTTGGGGGAAATCCGCGAAGATTTGGGTTTTTTTTGGGGTTTTTTCTGGGGGGGTTTTGGGGTTTTTTTGGGGGAGGGGAGGGGTGATGTCAGGAGGGGTTTGAGGGGGGTTTGGGGTTTTGGGGGGGGGATTTGGGGGTTTTGGGATTTTTTGGGGGGTTTTTTGGGAGGATTTGGGAATTTTTGGGGGGTTTTAGGGAGGATTTGGGAATTTTTGGGGGTTTTTTTAAGGGGGGGTTTTGGACGGGTTGGGGGAGGGGAGCGGTGCTGTCAGGAGGGGGAGGGGAGGGGGTTTGAGGGGGGTTTGGGGTTTTTGGGGGGAAATTTGGGGTTTTTAGGGAGGATTTTGGGGTTTTGGGGGTTTTTAGGGAGGATTTTGGGGTTTTTGGGTTTTTTTGGGGGGTTTTTGGGAGGGGTTTTGGGGTTTTTGGTGGGGTTTGCGGGAGGGGTGGGGGCGGGGAGCGGTGACGTCAGAAGGGGGAGGGGAGGGGGGGTCTGAGGGGGGTTCGGGATTTGAGGAGAATTTGGGGAGAAATGGGAAAAAATGGGGAAAAACGAAGGGGAAAATGGGGGGAAATAAAGGGGAAAACGAGGGGGGGAAAAGGGAAAGAAATGGGGGAAAAAACGAGGGGAAAATTGGGGGAAAAATGAGGGAAAATGGGAAAAAACTGAGGGGGAAATGAAGGAGAAAATGGGGGAAAATATGAGGAGGAAATGGGGGAAAATGACGAGAAAATGGGGAAAAATTGGGGGGAAATGGGGAAAAAAGAGGGAAAAATAGGGAAAAATGAGGGGAAAATGAAGGAGAAAATGGGGTAAAAATGAAGGAAAAAAAAGAAGGAGAAAATGGGGAAAATTACAGGGAAATGAGAGGGAAAAATGGGGAAAATTAGGGGAAAATGAGGGGAAAAAAAAGAGGAAAAAATGGGGAAAATCAGGGGAAAATGAGAGGAGAAAATGAGGAATAAAATGAGGGGAAATGGGAAATTATTGGGATGGGGAAAGGGAATTAATGGGGGGAATTAATGGGATGGGAAGGGGAAAATTTTGGGATGAAGAGGGGAAAAAATGGGGAAAAAATCGAGAAAAAAAGGGGAGAAAATGGTGAAAAAATTGGGGAAAACCCGCCGAGATGAGGACGGGGAAAAATCGGGGAAAAAAGGGTTAAAAATCGGGATGAGAAGGAGAAAAAATGGGGGAAAAATGGAGAAATGCAGGGAGGGAATGGATGGGATGAGGGAGCGGGAAAAATCGTGGAAAAAACGGGAAAAATCGGGAAAAAAGAGAGGAAGGAAAATCGGGATGGGGAGGGGAAAAATCGGGATAAAAAAAAAAGAAAAAAAATCCGGATAAAACCGGGAAAAAAATCGGGATGAGGAGGGAAAAACCGGGATAAAATGGAAAAAAAAACGGGGAAAAAAGGGGGGAAATCGGGGTTAAAAGGGGGAAAAATCGGGATAAAAAGGGAAAAAAAAATCGGGATAAAAAGGGGAAAAAATCGGGATAAAACCGGGAAAATTAGGGAAAAAAAGAGAGGAAAAATCAGGATGAGGAGGGGAAAAAAATGAGAAAATTCAGGGAAAAATCGGGAAAAAACCGGGAAGAGGAGAGGAAAAAATGGAGAAAAATCGGCGGAAAATGAGGGGGAAATCGGGATAAAATGGGAAAAAATCTGGAAAAAAGAGGGGGGGAAATGGGAGAAATTCGGTAAAAAATAGGGATGAGGAGAGCGAAAAAAATGGGATAAAATGCGGAAAAAAATCGGGATGAGGAGGGGAAAAAATGGAGAAAAATCGGAGGAAAAAAACCGGGGGGAAATGGGAAAAAAACGGGGGGAAATGGGGAAAAATCGGGATGAGGAGGAGGAAAAATGGGGGAAAATCGGCGGAAAAATCGGGATAAAACGGGAAAAAATCGGAATGAGAAGGGGGGAAAATGGAGAAAAATCGGCGAAAAAAGGCGGAAAAATGAGGAAAAATCGGGACAAACTGGGAAAAAATCGGGGGAAAATGGGAAAAAATCGGGATGAGGAGGGAGAAAATGGGAAAAATCGGGAAAAAAGAGGGGAAAAAATGGAGAAATGGGGGAAAAAAAAAAGCGGGATCGTAAAAGGATGGGAGGGAGGGGAGGGGGGGGAGGGGAAAATCCCAAAAAAACCCAAAAAAATGGGAAAAAATGGGGGAGGGGGAGGGGAGAAATTCGGGAATTCGGGGCGGAGAAAGCGGCGGGGAAGGAGCCGGGGGTGAGGAGGAGGAGGAGGAGGAGGAGGAGGAAGGCTGGGAAATGGAGGAGGAGGAGGAGGAGGAGGAGGAGGGAGGGGAAGGGCGAGGGGGGAGATGGGAGAGGGAGGAGGAGGAGGAGGAGCGAGGAAGGCTCGGGAATGATGGAGGGGGAGGAGGAGGAGGGAGAGGAGGGAGATGGGGAGGAGGAAGGCTGGGAAATGATGGAGGAGGAGGAGCGAGGAAGAGGAGGGAGATGAAGGCTGGGGAATGGAGGAGGAGGAGGAGCGAGGAAGGCTCGGGAATGGAGGAGGAGGAGGAGGAAGAGGAGGGAGATGGGGAGGAGGAAGGCTGGGAAATGATGCAGGAGGAGGAGGAGGAGGAGGAGGAGGAAGGCTCAGAAAAGGAGGAGGGAGAGGGGAGGAAGAGGAGGGAGATGAAGGCTGGGGAATGGAGGAGGAGGAGGAGGAGGAGCGAGGAAGGCTGGGGGGGGAAAGGGGAGGGAGGAAGAGGAGGAGGGAGAGGAGGAAGGCTTGGGAATGCAGGAGGAGGGAGATGAGGAAGAGGAGGAGGAGGAGGGAGATGAGGAGGAGCGAGGAAGGCCGGGAGGGAGAGGGGAGGAAGAGGAGGAGCGAGGAAGGCTGGGAAACGGAGGAGGAGGAGGAGGAGGAGGGAGATGAAGGCTGGGAGGGAAAGGGGAGGAGGGGGGAGGGAGGAAGAGGAGGGAGATGGGGAGGAGGAAGGCTGGGAGGGAAGAGGAGGAAGAGGGAGATGAAGGCTGGGAAAAGGAGCAGGAGGAGGAAGAGGAGGGAGATGAAGGCCGGGAAATGGAGGAGGAAGAGGAGGAGGAGGAAGAGGAGGAGGGAGATGAAGGCCGGGAAAAGGAGGAGGAGGAGGAGGAGGAGGAGGAGGAGGAGGAAGGCTCAGAAAAGGAGGAGGAAGAGGAGGGAGATGAAGGCCGGGAAATGGAGGAGGAAGAGGAGGAGGAGGAGGAAGAGGAGGAGGAGGAGGAAGAGGAGGGGGAGGGGCCCTGGGGCGCTTTTGGGGTCCCCTCCCCCCCCAAGGAAAGGGAAATTGGGGGTGGGGGAGGGGCAGGGACTCACCTGAGGGGGGGCGATGAGCTGTGGGGGGGGGAGGGGAAACTGAGTCACACACAGAGCCCAAAACGCCAAAATTCACCCCAAAAATCCCCCCAAAATCCCAAAATTACCCCCAAAAACAGCCCCGAAATCCCAGAAATTCTCCCCAAAACAATCCCAGAACCCCCAAAAATTTATCCCAGAAATCCTCTAAAAATACCCCAAAAATCCCCCCCAAAAATGCCAGAGATTCCCCCCGAAAATCCCAAAATTACCCCCAAAAAATCCCAGAAATCCCCCCTAAAAGCAGCCCCGAAATCCCAGAAATTCTCCCCAAAAAGTCTCAGAAATCCCCCCAAAAAAACCCCAAAATTCCCCCACAAAATCCCTGAGAATCCCCCCAAAAATCCCAAAAATTTCCCCCAAAAATCCCAAAAATAATTCCCCAAAATCCGTCCAAAAACATCCCAGAAATCCCCCCCCAAAAAAACCAAAACCATACCCTAAAAAATCCCAGAAAACCCCAAAAATCTCCCCCAAAATCACAGAAATCTCCCCAAAAAAATCCCAAAAATTTCCCCCCAAAAAATCCCAGAAATCCCCCAAAAATTCCCTCAGGGGAAACTGAGTCACACACAGAGAGAGCCCAAAATCCTGGAAATTCCCCACAAAAAAAAATCCCCAAAAATCCTCTCAAAAATCCCAGAAATTCCCCCCCAAAAAATCCCAGAAATCCCAAAAACGAAATCCCAAAAACCCCACAAAAAAAATCCCCAAATTCCCCCAAAAATTCCCAGAAATTCCCCCTAAAAAAATCCCAGAAAACCCCAAAAATCCCCCCCCAAAAATCACAGAAATCTCCCAAAAAAATCCCAAAAATTTCCCCCAAAAAATCCCAAAAATCTCAAAAACAAAATCCCAGAAACCCCACCAAAAAAAAAATCCCAAAATTCCCCCCAAAAATTCCCAGAAATTCCCCCTAAAAAATCCCAGAAATCCCGCAAAAAATTCCCAAAAATTCCCCCTAAAAAATCCCAGAAAACCCCAACAATCCCCCCCAAAATCCCAGAAATTTCCCCCAAAAACATCCCAAAATTTCCAGAAATTTCCCCCACAAAAAATCCCAGAAATCCCAAAAACGAAATCCCAGAAACCCCACAAAAAAAATCCCAAAATTCCCCCAAAAATTCCCCCTAAAAAAATCCCAGAAAACCCCAAAAATCCCCCCTAAAATCACAGAAATCTCCCAAAAAAATCCCAAAAATTTCCCCCAAAAAATCCCAGAAATCCCCCAAAAATTCCCCCACAACATCCCAGAAACCCCCAAAATTCCCAAAAATTCCCCCTAAAAAATCCCAGAAAACCCCAAAAATCCCCCCCAAAATCACAGAAATCTCCCAAAAAAATCCCAAAAATTTTCCCCAAAAAATCCCAAAAATCCCAAAATCCCAGAAACCCCACCAAAAAAAAATCCCAAAATTCCCCCCAAAAAATTCCCAGAAATCCCCCAAAAAAATCCCAAAAATCCACCCCAAAAAATCCCCCGGGGGAAACTGAGTCACACGGGGACCCCTCCCAAAAAACCCCAAAAACGTTTGCAGAAAACCCCAAACCCCAAAAACCCCAAATCCAAAAACCCCAAAACCTCAAACCCTAAAAACCCAAATCCCCCAAACCCCAAAACCGCCTCAAATCTCCATAAAAACCCCAAAAGACCCCCCCAAAAAATCCATTAAAAAAACCCATAAAAAACCCCAAAACCTCAAAAGCCAAAATCCCAAAACCCCCAAAATTCCAAACCCCAAAACCACATCTCCAAACCCAAACCCACGCGCCAAAAACCCCAAAAACCCCCAAGAAACCCCATAAAAACCCCAAAACCTCAATCCTAACCCTAAACCCCAAAAACCCCAAAAACCCCAAAAACCCCAAAAACCCCAAAAACCCCAAAAACCCCAAAACCCCAAAAACCCCAAAAACCCCAAAACCCCAAAAACCCCAAATCCTCAAACCACATCTCCAAAACCCAACCCCACACCCCAAGAAAGCCCCAAAAAACCCTGAAAAAAAACCCAAAAATCCCCCCAAAATCCTAAAAACCTCCAGAAACCCAAACCCCAAGAACATCAAAACCCATAAAACGTCACAAAAACCCCAAAACCCCAAAACCCCAAATCCCAAAAGCCCCAAAACCCCAAACCCCAACTCCAGGAACACCACAAGAACCTTCTCAGAAGGTCCCAAAACCCCAAAAACCCCAAACCAAATCCCTCAAACCCAAACCCCATAAAACCTCACAAAAACCCCAAAACCCCAAAACCCCAAAAACCCAAAACCCCAAATCCCAAAAACCCCAAATCCCAACTCCAAGACCACCATAAGAACCTTCTCAGAAGATCCCAAAACCCCAAAAACCCCAACCCAAATCCCTCAAACCCAAACCCCCAGAACCCCCAAACCCCATAAAACCTCACAAAACCCCCAAAACCCCAAATCCCAGCTCCAGGAACATCACAAGAACCTTCTCAGAAGGTCCCAAAACCCCAAAAAACCCCAAACCAAATCCCTCAAACCCAAACCCCCAGAACCCCCAAACCCCATAAAACCTCACAAAAACCCCAAAACCCCAAATCCCAGCTCCAGGAACATCACAAGAACCTTCTCAGAAGGTCCCAAAACCCCAAAAAACCCCGAACCAAATCCCTCAAACCCAAACCCCCAGAACCCCCAAACCCCATAAAACCTCACAAAAACCCCAAAACCCCAAATCTCAAAACCCCAAATCCCAGCTCCAGGAACACCACAAGAACCTTCTCAGAAGGTCCCAAAACCCCAAAACCCCAAACCAAATCCCTCAAACCCAAACCCCAAGAACCCCCAAACCCCATAAAACCTCACAAAAACCCCAAGAACCCCAAAACCCCAAATCCCAAAAGCCCCAAAACCCCAAACCCCAACTCCAGGAACACCAGAACCCCCCAAACCCCAACTGCAGGAACATCACAAGAACCTTCTCAGAAGATCCCAAAACCCCAAAAAACCCCAACCCAAATCCCTCAAACCCAAACCCCAAGAACCCCCAAACCCCATAAAACCTCACAAAACCCCCAAAACCCCAAATCCCAGCTCCAGGAACATCACAAGAACCTTCTCAGAAGGTCCCAAAACCCCAAAAAACCCCAAACCAAATCCCTCAAACCCAAACCCCAAGAACCCCCAAACCCCATAAAACCTCACAAAAACCCCAAAACCCCAAACCCCAACTGCAGGAACATCACAAGAACCCAAACCCCGATTCCAAGACCACCACAAGAACCTTCTCAGAAGGTCCCAAAACCCCAAAAACCCCAAACCAAATCCCTCAAACCCAAACCCCAAGAACCCACAGACCCCATAAAACGTCCCAAAAACCCCAAGAACCCCCAAACCCCACCAAGAACCCCCAAAGTTGGGCACTGACGCAGGCACTGGGGCTTGGGGTGGCTCCAGCGGCCGCTCTTGGTGCAGTTGCTGCGGGCGGCGCCCACCAGGCGGAAGCCGGGCTGGCAGGAGAACCTGGCCCAGGTGCCCTCGACGGGGACCCTCTCCATGTCCCCCGCGGCCACCTGGCCGTTCTCCAGGCTCAGCTGCGACTTGGGACACGTCCGCACTGTGGGGGGGGACATTTGTGGGGTCAGCGTGGTGGACATCAGGTGGTGGCCCCAAAATGGACGTTGGTGAACCCCAAAGTGGACGTTGGGTGGTGGCTTCAAATTGGATGTTGGGTGGTGGCCCCAAAGTGGACGTTGGGTGGTGGCCCCACAATGGACGTTGGTGAAACCCAAAATGGACGTTGGGTGGTGGCCCCAAAATGGACGTTGGCGAACCCCAAAGTGGACGTTGGGTGGTGGCTTCAAATTGGATGTTGGGTGGTGGCCCCACAATGGACGTTGGTGAACCCCAAAATGGACGTTGGGTGGTGGCCCCAGAATCGACGTTGGTGAACCCCAAAATGGACGTTGGGTGGTGGCCCCAAAATTGACGTTGGTGAACCCCAAAATCAGCATTGGGTGGTGGCCCCAAAATGGACATTGCTGAACGTCAATATGGAAGTTGGGTGGTGGCCCCAAAGTGGACGTTGGGTGGTGGCCCCACAATGGACGTTGGTGAACCCCAAAGTGGATGTTGGGTGGTGGCCCCAAAATTGACGTTGGTGAACCCCAAAATCAGCATTGGGTGGTGGCCCCAAAATGGACATTGCTGAACGTCAATATGGAAGTTGGGTGGTGGCCCCAAAGCGGACGTTGGGTGGTGGCTCCAAAATCCACATTTGGTGGTGGCCCCAGAATTGACGTTGGTGGTGAACCCCAAAATTGACGTTGGGTGGTGGCCTCAAAATCAATGTTGGTGAACCCCAGAATGGACGTGGGGTGGTGACCCCAAAGTGGGCATTGGTGAACCCCAAGGTGGTCACCTGGCCGTTCTCCAGGCTCAGGTGCGACTTGGGACACGTCCGCACTGTGGGGACAGCGGGGGTGGACATCAGAGAACCTCAAAGTGGACGCTGGGTGGTGGCCCCAAAATGGACATCAGGCGGTGGCCCCAAAGTGGACATTGGTGAACCCCAAAACTGACATTGGGTGGTGGCCCCAAAATCAATGTTGGTGAACCTCAATATGGACACTGGTGAACCCCAAGGTGGTCACCTGGCCGTTCTCCAGGCTCAGGTGCGACTTGGGACACGTCTGCACTGTGGGGACAGCGGGGGTGGACATCAGGTGGTGGCCCCAAAAGGTGGAGGTCAGTGAACCCCAAAGTGGACATTGGGTGGTGGCCCCAAAGTGGACGTTGGGTGGTGGCTTCAAAGGGGATGCGAGGTGGTGGCCCCAAAATGGACATTGGGTGGTGGCCTCAAAATGTGGACATCAGAGAACCCCAAAGTGGATGATGGGTGGTGGCCCCAAAATGGACGTTGGTGAACCTCAAAATGGACGTGGGGTGGTGGCCCCAAAATGGATGTTGAGACAGAGGCCCCAAAATTGACGTTGGTGAACTTCAAAATGGGCATTGGTGAACCCCAGAATGGACGTGGGGTGGTGGCCCCAAAATGGACGTTGGTGAACTTCATAATGGACATTGGGTGGTGGCCCTAAAATGTGGAGATCAGGGAACCGCAAAATGGACGTTGGGTGGTGGCTCCAAAATCCACATTTGGTGGTGGCCTCAAAAGGGATGTTGGTGGTGAACCCCAAAACGGACGTTGGGTGGTGGCCTCAAAATCGATGTTGGTGAACGTCAACATGGACGTGGGGTGGTGGCCCCAAAATGGACATTGGGTGGTGGCTTCAAAGTGGACGTCGGTGAACCCTAAATGGACGTTGGGTGGTGGCTTCAAAGTGGACATTGGTGAACCCTAAATGGACGTTGGGTGGTGGCTTCAAGATGGATGTGTGGTGGTGAATCCCAAGGTGGTCACCTGGCCGTTCTCCAGGCTCAGGTGCGACCTGGGACACGTCCGCACTGTGGGGGGGGACATTTGTGGGGTCAGCATGGTGGACATCAGGTGGTGATCCCAAAATGTGGACATCAGTGAACCTCAAAGTGGACCTCAGGTTTTGGCCCCAAAATCGATGTTTGTGAACTTCAAAATGGACATTGGTGAACCCCACATGGATGTTGGGTGGTGGCCTCGTAATGTGGACATCAGAGGACCCCAAAATAGACGTTGGGTGGTGGCCCCAAAGTGGATGTCAGGTGGTGGCCCCAAAACTGACATTGAGTGGTGGCCCAAAATGGACGTTGGTGAGCCCCAAAGTGGACGTTGGGTGGTGGCCCCAAAATCGACGTTGGTGAACTTCAAAATAGACATCAGTGGTGGCCCCAAAGTGGACGTTGGGTGGTGGCCCCAAATGGGATGTGAGGTGGTGGCCCCAAAACCGACGTTGGTCAACCCCAAAGTGGTCACCTGGCCGTTCTCCAGGCATGGCCATCATGGTCTTAGCCATGGTCAAGGTGATGGTGATGGACATGGTGATGGTCAAGCGATGGTCATGGACATGGTCAAGGTGATGGTGAAGGCAACGGCGATGGTCAAGGTGACGATGATGGTCAGGCTTAGGGTGGTGGTGGGATGGAGATGTTGATGGGATGGTGACAAGATGGAGACATTGGTGGGATGGAGACATTGATGAGATGACAACCTTCAAGGGATGGGGACATTGATGGGATGGTGACAACAATGGAGACACTGACGGGATGGAGACATTGATGAGATGAGAACCTTCAGTGGGATGGAGACATTGATGGGATGGAGACAACGATGGAGATGTTGATGGGATGGAGACCAGATGGAAATGTTGATGGGATGGTGACAACGATGGAGACATTGATGGGTTGGTGACAATGATGGAGATGTTGATGGGATGGTGACAATGATGGAACGAGAACCTTGATGGGATGGAGACATTGATGGGATGGAGACAAGATGAAGACGTTGATGAGACGGAGACGATGGCATGGTGACAATGACGGGATGAAGACCTTCATGGGATGGAGACATTGATGGGATGGTGACAATGATGGGATGGTGACAAGATGGAGACAGCGATGGGATGGGGACATGGATGGAACAAGAACCTTGATGGGATAGAAACAAGATGGAGACATTGATGGGATGAAGACCATCATGGGATGGAGACGTTAACGGCTTGGAGATGTTGATGAGATGGGGACAACGATGGAGATGTTGATGGGATGGAGACAAGATGGAGACGTTGATGGGATGGCGACAAGATGGAAATGTTGATGGGATGGTGACACAGATGGAGATGTTGATGGGATGAAGAACTTCATGTGATGGAGACATTGATGGGATGGAGACAAGATGGAGATGTTGATAGGATGGTGACAACAATGGAGATGTTGATGGGTTGGTGATAATGATGGAGACATTGATGGGATGGTCACAAGATGGAGACATTGATGGGATGGTGCGAACGATGGAGACGTTGATGGGATGGTGACAAGATGGGGCATTGAGATGGTGACAAGTAGATGTTGTGACAACGATGGAGACGTTGATGGGATGGTGACAAGATGGAAATGTTGATGGGATGGTGACAAGATGGGGACATTGAGATGGTGACAAGTAGATGTTGTAGATGTTGATGGGATGGAGACGTTGATATGACGGTACAATGATGGGGACATTGATGAGATGGTGACACTGATGGGATGGTGACACAGATGGAGATGTTGATGGGATGGAGACAAGATGGAGACGTTGATGGGATGGAGACAAGATGGAGACGTTGATGGGATGGAGACAAGATGGAGACGTTGATGGGATGGTGACACAGATGGAGATGTTGATGGGATGGTGACAAGATGGAGACATTGATGGGATGGTGACAAAGATGGAGATGTTGATGGGATGAAGAACTTCATGTGATGGAGACATTGATGGGATGGAGACAAGACGGAGATGTGGATGGGATGGTGACACCGAGGTGACATCTTGGTGGCACTCACGGCAGCGGCTGGGGTGGCCCATGGCCGTCCAGGTGCCGTCGCGCTGGCACTTGCGCACCTTGGGCCCCACGATCTCGCGCTCGGGCCGGCACACGTACTCGATCTCGTAGTCGAAGGGCAGGAACCGAACGCTCCGAACCTCGTCCGGCGTCAGCCCCCGGTAGCGGATCCCGCCGTCCCGCGGCGGGTGGATGATCTGGCAGCCTGGGGACACCAAAAATGGGGCTTGGGGACACCAAAAATGCGGCTTGGGGGACGAAAATTTGGGGTTGGGGATGGAGTTATGGGGTTGGAGACACCATAAAATGTTTGGTTGGCCCCAAAAAATTCCAGATTTGGGGTTGGGGACACCAAAAGAATTGGGATGGAGGACACCATGGAGGACACCAAAAAATGGAGGTTTGGGGATGAAAATTTGGGGTTGGGGATGGAGTTATGGGGTTGGAGACTCCAAAAAACGTGGGGCTGGGGACATCAAAAGAATTGGGGTTGGGGACACCAAAAATGGGGTTTGGGGACACCAAAAATGGGGTTTGGGGGATGAAAATTTGGGGTTGGGGATGGAGTTATGGGGTTGGAGACACCATAAAACGTGGAGTTGGCCCCAAAAAATTCCAGATTTGGGGTTGGGGACACCAAAAGAATTGGGATGGAGGACACCATGGAGGACACCAAAAAATGGAGGTTTGGGGATGAAAATTTGGGGTTGGGGATGGAGTTATGGGGTTGGAGACTCCAAAAAACGTGGGGCTGGGGACATCAAAAGAATTGGGGTTGGGGACACCAAAAATGGGGTTTGGGGACACCAAAAATGGGGTTTGGGGGATGAAAATTTGGGGTTGGGGATGGAGTTATGGGGTTGGAGACACCATAAAACGTGGAGTTGGCCCCAAAAAATTCCAGATTTGGGGCTGGGGACACCAAAAGAATTGGGATGGAGGACACCATGGAGGACACCAAAAAATGGAGGTTTGGGGATGAAAATTTGGGGTTGGGGATGGAGTTATGGGGTTGGAGACTCCAAAAAACGTGGGACATCAAAAGAATTGGGGTTGGGGACACCAAAAATGGGGTTTGGGGACACCAAAAATGGGGTTGGGGACACCAAAAATGGGGTTTGGGGACAAAAATTTGGGGTTGGGGGTGGAGTTATGGGGTTGGAGACTCCAAAAAACGTGGGGTCTGGTTGGAGATGAAAATGTGGGATTTTGGGTTGGTGACATCAAAAGAATTGGGATGGAGGACACCAAAATATGTGGGCTTTGGGGACACCAAAAAATTTGGGATTGGCCCCAAAAAATTTGGGATTGGTCCCAAAAAATTCGGGGTTGGGGACGGAATTATAGGATTGGGGACACCAAAAAATTTGGGATTGGCCCCAAAACTTTGGAATTAACCCTGAAATTTCAGGATTGGCCCCAAAAATTTGGGATTGGCCCCAAAAATTTGGGACTGACCTCAAAAATTTGGGATTGGGGACGGAATTATGGGACTGGGGACACCAAAAAATTTGGGATTGGCCCCAAAACTTTAAGATTGACCCCAAAAAATTTAGGACTGGGGACTGAAATTTGGGATTGACCCCAAAAATTTGGGATTGGCCCCAAAACTTTGGGATTGGCCCCAAAAAATTCGGGGTTGGGGATGGAATTATGGGACTGGGGACACCAAAAAATTTGGGATTGGCCCCAAAAAATTCAGGGTTGGGAACGGAATTATGGGATTGGGGACACCAAAAAATTTGGGATTGGCCCCAAAACTTTGGGATTAACCCTGAAATTTCAGGATTGGCCCCAAAAATTTGGGATTGGCCCCAAAAATTTGGGACTGACCTCAAAAATTTGGGATTGGGGACGGAATTATGGGACTGGGGACACCAAAAAATTTGGGATTGGCCCCAAAACTTTAAGATTGACCCCAAAAAATTTAGGACTGGGGACTGAAATTTGGGATTGACCCCAAAAATTTGGGATTGGCCCCAAAACTTTGGGATTGGCCCCAAAAAATTCGGGGTTGGGGATGGAATTATGGGACTGGGGACACCAAAAAATTTGGGATTGGCCCCAAAAAATTCAGGGTTGGGAACGGAATTATGGGATTGGGGACACCAAAAAATTTGGGATTGGCCCCAAAACTTTGGGATTAACCCTGAAATTTCAGGATTGGCCCCAAAACTTTGGGATTGGCCCCAAAAATTTGGGATTGGGGATGGAATTATGGAACTGGAGACACCAAAAACTTTTGACTTGACCCCAAAAAATTTAGGATTGGGGACTGAAATTGGGGATTGACCCCAAAACTTTGGGATTGGCCCCAAAAAATTCGGGGTTGGGGATGGAATTATGGGACTGGGGACACCAAAAAATTTGGGATTGGCCCCAAAAAATTCAGGGTTGGGAACGGAATTATGGGATTGGGGACACCAAAAAATTTGGGATTGGCCCCAAAACTTTGAGATTGACCCCAAAACTTTGGGATTAACCCTGAAATTTCAGGATTGGCCCCAAAAATTTGGGATTGGCCCCAAAAAATTCGAGATTGGCCCCAAAGTTTTGGGGTTCCGGGTACCTTCGGTGAGGTTGACGTGGACGGCGCCGAGGGCGGAGCGGGAGAGGAGCAGCAGCAGCAGCAGCAGAGGGGACAGAGGGGACAACGGTGGTGGTGGCATCTGGGGACAGCAAAGGACAAATGTGACAGAAATCCCATTGGGGGCACCCCAAAAGTGACACAAATCCTATAAAGGGACACCCCAAAAGTGACAGAAATCCCATTGGGGGCACCCCAAAAGTGACAGAAATCCCATTGGGGGCACCCCAAAAGTGACACAAATCCTATAGGGGACACCCCAAAAGTGACACAAACACCAAAAGTGACACAAATGACACAAATCCTATAAGGGGACACCCCAAAATTGACACAAATCCTATAAGGGGACACCCCAAAAGTGACAGAGAACCCATTGGGGACACCTCAAAAATGGAATAAATCCCATAGGGGACACCCCAAAAGTGACACAAATCCTATAGGGGACACCCCAAAAGTGACAGAAATCCAATGGGGACACCCCAAAAATGGGATAAATCCTAAAGGGGAAACCTCAAATATGGGACGGACCCCAAAAGTGACAGAGATCCCATTGGGGACACCCCAAATGTGACACAAATCTTATAAGGGACACCCCAAAAGTGACACAGATCCCATTGGGGACACCCCAAAACTGACACAAATCCCATTGGGGACACCCCAAATGTGACACAGATCCTATAAAGGGACACCCCAAAATTGACACTAATCCTATAAGGGACACCCCAAAAGTGACAGAGATCCCATTGGGGACACCCCAAAAATGGGACAAACCCCAAAAGTGACACAGATCCCATTGGGGACACCCCAAAAATGGGACACAGATCCTACAAAGGGACACCCCAAAAGTGACACTAATCCTATAAGGGACACCCCAAATGTGACAGAGATCCCATTGGGGACACCCCAAAAATGGGACTGATCCCATAGGGGACACCCCAAAAGTGACACAAACCCCAAAAGCGACACAAATGACACAAATTCTATAAAGGGACACCCCAAATATGGGACAGATCCCATTAGGGACACCCCAAAAGTGACACAAATCCCATTGAGGACACCCCAAAAGTGACAGAAATCCCATTGGGGACACCCCAAAAATTGGCATAAATCCCATTGGGGACACCCCAAATGTGACACAAATCCTATAAGGGACACCCCAAAAGTGACACAGATCCCATTGGGGACACCCCAAAAATGGGACACAGATCCTATAGGGGACACCCCAAAACTGACACAAATCCCATTGGGGACACCCCAAATGTGACACAGATCCTATAAAGGGACACCCCAAAAGTGGCATAAATCCTATAAGGGACACCCCAAAAGTGACAGAGATCCCATTGGGGACACCCCAAAAATGGGACAAACCCCAAAAGTGACACAGATCCCATTGGGGACACCCCAAATGTGACACAGATCCTATAGGGGACACCCCAAAACTGACACAAATCCCATTGGGGACACCCCAAATGTGACACAAATCCCATTGGGGACACCCCAAATGTGACACAGATCCTATAAAGGGACACCCCAAAAGTGGCATAAATCCTATAAGGGACACCCCAAAAGTGACAGAGAACCCATTGGGGACACCCCAAAAATGGAATAAATCCCATTGGGGACACCCCAAAAGTGACAGAAATCCAATGGGGACACCCCAAAAATGGGACACAGATCCTATAGGGGACACCCCAAAACTGACACAAATCCCATTGGGGACACCCCAAATGTGACACAGATCCTATAAAGGGACACCCCAAAAGTGGCATAAATCCTATAAGGGACACCCCAAAAGTGACAGAGATCCCATTGGGGACACCCCAAAAATGGGACAAACCCCAAAAGTGACACAAATCCCATTGGGGACACCCCAAAAATGGGACACAGATCCTATAAAGGGACACCCCAAAAGTGACACTAATCCTATAAGGGACACCCCAAATGTGACAGAGAACCCATTGGGGACACCCCAAAAATGGGACTGATCCCATAGGGGACACCCCAAAAGTGACACAAACCCCAAAAGCGACACAAATGACACAAATCCTCTAAGGGGACACCCCAAATATGGGACAGATCCCATTAGGGACACCCCAAAAGTGACACAAATCCCATTGAGGACACCCCAAAAATTGGCATAAATCCCATTGGGGACACCCCAAAAATGGGACACAAATCCCATTGGGGACACCCCAAAAGTGACAGAAATCCCACTGGGGACACCCCAAAAATTGGCATAAATCCCATTGGGGACACCCCAAATGTGACACAAATCCTATAAGGGACACCCCAAAAGTGACACAGATCCCATTGGGGACACCCCAAAAATGGGACACAAATCCCATTGGGGACACCCCAAATGTGACACAGATCCTATAAAGGGACACCCCAAAAGTGACACAGATCCCATTGGGGACACCCCAAAAATGGGACACAGATCCTATAGGGGACACCCCAAAACCCCAAAAGTGACACAAATGACACAAATCCTATAAGGGGACACCCCAAAATTGACATAAATCCTATAAGGGACACCCCAAAAGTGACAGAGAACCCATTGGGGACACCCCAAAAATGGGACTGATCCTATAGGGGACACCCCAAAAATGAAATAAATCCTAAAGGGGAAACCTCAAAATTGGGACACAAACCCCAAAAGTGACACAAATGACACAAATCCCATCGGGGACACCCCAAATATGGGACTGATCCCATTGGGGACACCCCAAAAGTGACACAAATCCTATAAGGAACACCCCAAAATTGGGATAAATCCTAAAAGTGACACAAATCCTAATAGGGAGACCCCAAAAGTGACACAAATCCCATTGGGGACACCCCAAAAATGGGACAGACCCTATAGGGGAAAAATTCCTATAAAAATCCCATTGGGGTACCCCAAAAATGACACAAATCCCATTGGGGACACCCCAAAAATGGTAAAAAAAATTTAGTGTTAAAAAATCCCAACTTTTCCCCCATTTTTAATTAGGAATTTAATTTGTTAATTTCAAATTTATGTTTTAAAATTTAAATTTAATTTTATAAAATTTTTCTTTTTTTTCCCCAGGTTTTGAATTTGGAAAATTCCAAATTTTTTTGTATTAAATTCTGATTTTAAAATTTCCTTTCAATTAAAAAAAATTATAATTAAATAATAACCATTAAAGTTCTTATTTCTCCTCCTTTAATTACCACACCCCTAATTAACATCTAAAGCAATTATTAATAACGTTAAAATTAAGTAATTTTAAATAATTACCCAGAAATTAATAATTAATTAATAATTAATTAATAGTAATTAAGACCCCAGAGTGGGGGAGGGGAAGGATTTCAACCCCTCCCCCACCTCTCCAACCCTTCCCTAATTAATCCTCATTTGCATAATCCTGATTAATCCCCGATGGGGGCGGAGCAGCCACGAGGCCACGCCCACAAAAGAAAAACCCAATGAAAATGTGGGGGCGGGGCCTCAAAGGGGGGACTCAGAGTGGGGGCGTGGCCTGGAATGGTGGGCGGGGCTTTGATCTGGGGGCGTGGCCAAGAACGGAGGTGACGGGGCCTCAAAAATGGGGGGCGGGGCCTCAAAAATTGGGGGCGGGGCCAAGAATTGAGGGGCCAAAAATGGGGGAGGGGTCTCAGGAATGGGGGGAGGGGCCGTAAAATTGGGGGTGGGGCCTAAAAATTGGGGGAGGGGTCACCAAATTTGGGGGGGAGGGGCCAATTTGGGGACCCCTCCCCCCATTTTGAGACCCCTCCCCCAATTTCTGCCCCTCCCCAAATTTCTGAGACCCCTCCCCCAATTTTTAGGCCCCTCCCCCCACTCTGAGACCCCGCCCCAATTTCTGAGACCCCTCCCCCAATTTTGAGACCCCTCCCCCAACTTTTGCCCCTCCCCCTACTCTGCGACCCCTCCCCCCAATTCTGCGACCCCTCCCCAAATTTTGGAGACCCCTGCCCCAATTTTTAGGCCCCTCCCCCCACTCTGAGACCCCGCCCCCAATTATGAGACCCCTCCCCCAATTTCTGCCCCTCCCCAAATTTCTGAGACCCCCTCCCCCAATTTTAAGGCCCCTCCCCCCACTCTAAGACCCCTCCCCCAATTTTGAGACCCTCCCCCAACTTTTGCCCCTCCCCCCACTCTACGACCCCTCCCCCCAATTCTGCGACCCCTCCCCAAATTTCTGAGACCCCTCCCCAAATTTTAGGCCCCTCCCCCCACGCTGAGACCCCGCCCCCAATTCTGAGACCACTCCCCCAATTTTTTGAGACCCCCTCCCCAAATTTCAGAGACCCCACCCCCAATTTTTGCCCCTCCCCCCACTCTGAAACCCCTCCCCCAAATTTTGAGGCCCCTCCCCCAATTTCCGCCCCTCCCCCACTCCCAACCCCCCCGCCATAATTTTTTTCCCACCCCTCCCCCACCCCTCAAAATATTCCCCGACCCCTCCCCCCCCTCAAAAAAACAAAACAAAATTTGGGGAGGGGGCGTCGGGGGTGGGGGAGGGGCCCTTCCTTACCTTGCCCGATCTTCCCAAAATTCCGGCAAAAAAAAAAAAATCCCAAAAAAAAAATCCCCCAAAAAATAAAAAAAAAATTAAAAAAAAATTCCCGAAATGGGGGTGGGGGGGAGGGGAGGGGGATCCCCCCCTAAAAAATCCCCAAATTTATTTTTGGGTGGGGGGGGGGGGGGGTCCCCAGGATATTCCCACGGGTGGGGGAGGGGCGAGAGAGCGGCGAAAAATACCGGGAAAAAAAAACCCCCTCCGAAATAAATAAATAAATAAATAAAAAAGAAATAAAAAATAAATAACAATTAAATTAAAAAAAATTTTTTTGCGGGTTTTTTTAGGGGGTGGGGGGAAGGGGCCTGGGAGGGATTTTGGGGGTTTTCAGCCCAAAATTTGGGGGGATTTTGGGGGTTTTTGGGGATCGGGAGGGGCCTCGGGCTCGGGAATCACCGGCGGGAGGGGCCCGGGGTGGGGGAGGGGCGGGGAAAGGGGCGGGGCCAAAATGAAGAGGGGCGGGGAAATGGGCGTGGCCAAGGAGGAGGGGGCGGGGCCAACTGGGGAGAATTGGGGGGGAAATTTGGGGGGATTTTGGGGGATTTCAGCGGGAATTTTTGGATTTTTTGGGTGATTTTCAGGGGGAATTTTTTTGGGTTTTGTTTTTTTTTGGGAAGGGATTTGGGGGTTTTTTTTGGGGGTGGGGAATTTTGGGATTTTTGAAATTTTAGGGGGATCTGGGTGGAATTGTTTGGAATTTTGGGGGATTTTGAGGATAAGTTTGGGGTTTTTTGTGGTTTTTTGGGGGGATTTTGGGGTCTCGGGGTGAAGTTTTGAGGTAATTTTGGGATTCGGGGTTTTTGGGGGGGGATTTTGAGTTTTTTGGGGGGGGATTTTGAGATTTTGGGGGGATTTGAGGAGAATTTGGGGTTTGGGGGGAATTTGGGGAGAAATGTTGGGGTTTTGGGAGGCGTTTGGGGGAGGATTTTGGGATTTTTGGGGGGATTTGGGGTTTTGGGGGGAATTTTTGGGGGGAATTTTTGGGGCTTGGGAAATTAGAGGGGAACTTTGGGGCTTGAGAGGAATTTGGGGGTTTTTTGGGAGAAATTTTGGGATTTTCGGGCGACTTAGGGGGAGAATTTTTAGGATTTGGGGGGAATTTGGGATTTTGAGGGAAAGTTTTTGGGTTTTGGGGGGATGTTGGGGGTGTTTGGGAGAATTTGGGTGTTTGGAGGGATTTGAGGGGAATTTCGAGATTGTAGCAGGGAAATTGGGGGGAATTTTGGGGGTTTTGGGGCGTTTGCGGGTTTTTCCATCAAATATTGGGGTATCAGGGAATTTTGGGGGAATTAGGGAAGGAATTTTTTGGATTTTGGGGGCATTTGAAGGGATTTTGGGGTTTTGGGGGGGGACTTCGTGGGGTTTTTGAAGGGAATTTTGGGAATTTGGGGGGAATTTTAGGGATTTCAGGGAGGTTTTGAGGGGAATTTTGGGGATGTTCAATGGATTTGGGGGGAATTTTCGAGATTTTGTGGAATTGAGGAGAGAATTGGGGATTTTCGGGGCAGAATTTTGGGATTGTAGGGCGAAATTTGGGGTTTTTTTGCGAGGACTTTAGGTTATTTTTTGGGATTTGTGGGAATGGGGGAGAATTTTTAACATGGGAGGATTTTGGGATTTGGGAAGGATTTTGAGGGGGATTTTGGTGAGAATTTTGGAATTCGGGGTGCTTTGAGGAGGATTTGAGGAATTTTAAGGGGGATTTTTAATTTTTTGGGGAAGATTTGGTCGATTTGAGAGACATCCCAAAATCCCGACCCAAATCCTACTCTTATCCCTCATTCCCACCACAAAATTCCACTTTTTTTTGGTCATTCCTACCCCAAAAAGCCCCCATGGAATTCCCGGGAATCCCAGGAGGGAATTTTAGGATAAATTCCGATTGGTTTTTTTTTTTTGGAGGATTTGGGGGGCGGGATTTTGGAAAAGGAGGACGTGAAAAGGCGGGGTTTGGGGGAAAAAGGAGGGATTTTGGGGAAAAAAAGGCGGGATTTGGGAAAAAAGGGCGGGATTTGATAGAAAAATGGCAGGATTTGGGAAAAAAGGAGGGAGGTCCCAAATTCCCGGATTCCGCCAAGAAATAATCAAAATTAACAAAATAAAAATAAATCGGAGTAAATTAAAAATGGAAATAATTGGAAATAAATAAATTAAAAATAAATCAAGGGAATTCAAAATGGCGGCGACGCCCCCGGACGCCATCTTGAGGGGCGGCGTAGCCGTGAAACAAAATGGCGGCACCCAGGATCCCTTTCCGCTGTTGTTTTTCGCCGTGTTTTAAACCGAGCCGGGATCAAACCGAGCTTGGCGGCTCCGCCGGCACCGATTTCACCGCCGGGACTGATTTGAGCCCCCGGGAACCGAGAGGAAGGCGAAGAAACGGAGGAAGGAGGGAGCCGCCATGTTGTACGGCAAGAGGAAAATGGCGGCTCTTCCCATTCCGGTGTGGGAGATGAGGGTGAAACCAAGTTTGAAATGAGGGCGGGGGGGGGTTGCAGGTGTTTGAGGAGGTTCAGTGAAGTTTGGGGGAACTCGAGGGTGTTTTCCCCCCCTAATTTTGAATGGTTTCGTCCAACCTCCCAGTGGTTTCTCCACCATCTTGAGGCGCGGCGCAGCCGCTCAACAAGATGGCGGCACCCCGGCACTATCCCCGGTGTTATTTTGAAGGATTTTTTACCGCAAATCTCCGCCAAACCGGGCGAGGCGGATCCGCCATCACTGTTTAACCCTCGACACCGATTGAAACCCACGGGGAGCCGGGAGAACGGCGGAAAGGTGGGGATTTATTATACATTATGGGCGCGGCCATTTTGTACGGAAGGAGGAGGCTGAGGGGAACTTCCGTTTTCGGGTGGGGGAGCGGCCCCTCAGCGGTGGCGGAGCGGGGGGTAAACACACGCCCGGGGGGGGGGCGGGATTTGGGGGAAAATTGGGAATTTTTTGGGAATTCTGAGGAAAATTTGGGAATTTTGGGGGTCGAGGGTCGGGGGGATTTAAGGGCTTTGGGGGGTCGGGGCCGTTGGGGGAGTTTGGAGGGGTCTGGGGGGGATTTGGGGGGGATTTTTGTGGTAATTTATGGGAATTTGTAGGGAAAATGGAGATTTTTCAGGGAATTTTGTAGGAATTTTAGGGATTTCTGAGGGAATTTTTGGGGAAAATTTGGGATTTCTGAGGGAATTTTGAGATATTTCAGGATTATTTGGGGGAATTTGGGGAGTTTTGGGGTCATTTCGGGGGTCTTTGTGTGGATTTTGGGGTCTTTGAGGGGATTTCTGAGGGGATTTTTAAAGGGGATTTTGTGGGAAATTGGGATTTTTGAAAGAATTTTGTGTGAAAGTTGGGGATTTATGAGGGAATTTTGTTGGAGTTGTTAGTGATTGTGGAAATATTTTGGGATTTCTGGAGTCGTTTTGGGGGTCCCTGAGAGGGTTTTGGGGTCTGAGTGGTTTTGGAGGGGTTTTAAAGCGAATTTCTGAAGGAATTTTGTGGATTTTGGGGGGAGTTTTGTGGGAATTTGAGGGATTTCTGAGGGAATTTTGTGTAATTTTTTAATTATTTTGGTGACTTTGGGAATTTTGGGGTCATTTTTGGGGTTCCTGAGAGGGTTTTGGGGTCTGAGTGGTTTGAGAGGATTTATGAGGGAATATTTTGAAATTTGAGGGAATTTTGGGGGAAAATTGGGGGTTTGTGAGGGGACTTGGTGGGAATGTCAGGGATTTCTGAGGGAATTTTGTTGGAATTTTGTGTAATTTTATAATTATTTTATGAATTTGGGGCGTTTGGGGGGAATTTTGGGGATTTTTAAAGGGGATTTTGTGGGAATTTGTGGATTTTTCTTTGCGGAACTTTGGGGATTTATGAGGGGGATTTGAGGGAATTTTGTGGGAAAATTGAGGATTTATGAGGGAATTTTGTTGGAATTTTGTGTAATTTTATAATTATTTTGGAGATTTTGGGAGTTTTGGGGTAATTTTGGGGGTTCTTGAGGGGATTTGGGGTCTGAGTGGTTTGTGGGGATTTTTGAGGGAATTTTGTGGGAAAATCGGGGATTTATGAGGGAGTTTTGTGGGAATTTGAGGGAATTTTGGTGGAATTTTGAGGCATTTGGGGATTATTTGGGATATTTTTGCAGTTTTGGGGGTCTTTGAGTGAATTTTGTGGGTTTTTTAAGGCTTTTTTGAGGAAATTTGAGGATTTTTTTGGGATTTATGAGGGGAATTTGAGGGAAATTTGTGGGAAAATTTGGGATTTATGAGGGAATTTGGAGGAATTTTAGAATTATTTTGGGCATTTTTAAGGGGGATTTTGAGGAAAATTGAGGATTTAAGAGGGAAATTTGAGGGATTTGAAGGAGATTTTGTGGGAATTTTTGATTTTTTGGGGATTTATGACGGAAATTTGGGGAATTTATGGAATATTTTGAGAGAATTTGGGATTTTGTGGGAATTTTGAGATAATTTGGGATTTTTAAAGGGGAATTTTGGGGATTTATGAGGGGAATTTGAGGATTTTTGTGGGAATTTTGTGGGAAAATTTGAGATTTATGAGGGAAATTTGTGGGAATTTGAGGAGATTTTGAGGGAATTTTTTATTTTTTGGGGATTTATGAGGGAAATTTGGGCAATTTATGGAATATTTTGAGAGAATTTGGGCATAAAATTTGATGGAATTTTGTGGGAAAATTGGGAATCTATGAGGGAATTTTGTGGAAATTTGAGGAGAATTTGAGGGAATTTTTCATTTTTTGGGGATTTATGAGGGAAATTTGGGGATAAAATTTGGTATTTTGTGGGAATTTCGATCTAATTTTGGACTTTTTGTGGAAAACTTGGTGGAATTTTTTGAAATTTGGGTAAAATTCCAAAAAGTTTAGGCAAAATTTCAGAAATTTACTTGAAATTTTTGACGATTTGGTGAATTTTACCCAAATTTCCCAGAAATCCACAATTTGAAACCCTCCAACCTTAAATTCCACCCAAAAAAGCCCCAAAAAATTTTAATTTCTTTCCTTTTTTTTCAGCTCTCATCTTAAACTCCCCCAAAAATCCCCCAAAAATTCCCAAAAAATTCCCAAAAAAATGGATTGAGGCCCCTCCCCCCCCTTGGATGGCCCCCTGGAATTTGGGGGGATCCCAAAATGGGGGATGCAGAAAATGCCGGGAATCCCCCCAAGGACGAGGAGGAGGAGGAGGAGGAGGAGGAAAAGCTGGACCCCCGGATCCAGGTGGGAATTGGGGGAAAAAAACCAAAATTTGGGGGTTTTGGGGTGAAAATTTGATTTTTTTGAGCGAAAATCCCCTCAAAATTTGGGGATTTTGGGGTGAAAAATTTGATTTTTTGAGGGAAAATCCTCCAAATTTTAGGGGATTTTTTTTTTATTTTGGGGTTTGGGGTGAAAATTTTGGCGTTTTTGAGGGAAAATCCCAGAAAATTTGGGGGTTTTTTAACTTATTTTTTTATTTTTGCAAGGTTTTAAAAAGTTTTTGTTTATTTTTTAGGAGTTTTGGGGATTTGGAGTTCAAATTTTGGGGATTTTGAGGGAAAATCCTAAAAAAAATGGGGATTTTTTGGAAGGATTTGGGGTTGGGATTTTCGAGGGAAAATCTGTGAAAAATTGGGATTTTTTAAAATTTTTTGGGATTTTTTTGAGGGTTTGGGGTGAAAATTTTGATTTTTTTGAGGGGAAATCCCCCCAAAAATTGGGATTTTTTAGGATTTTTTGGGATTTTTTGAGGGTTTGGGTTGGAATTTTGGGATTTTGGAAGGAAAAGCCATGAAAAATTTGGATTTTTGGGGGAATTTTTTTATTTTTAATTTGTTATTTATTTTTTTAATAGTTGGGGGGTTTAGGGTGGAAATTTTGGGGTTTTGGAATGAAAATCTGGGATTTTTTGAGATTTTTGGGGGGTTTGGTGTTTTGGGAGAAAATCCCCCAAAATTTGGGATTTTTGGAAGGATTTGGGGTCGGAATTTGGGGATTTTTGAGGAAAATTCCATGAAAAATTTGGGTATTTTAAATTTTGGGGGGATTTTTTGAGGGTTTGGGGTGGAAATTTTGATTTTGTTGAGGAAAATTTCTCCAAAAAAATTGGGGAGGTTTTTGGAGGGGTTGGAATTTCGGGATTTTGGAGGGAAAATTCCAGAAAATTGAGATTTTTTTTTTAGGATTTATTTGTAATTTTTGGGGTTTTTTATCCCAAATTTTTGTTTGCAGGAGGAGCTGGAGCACCTGAACGAGGCCAACGCTGAAATCAACCGGGGGGAGCTGGAGCTGGATGTGAGTCCCAGTAAAAACCAGTAAAAACCAGTAAAAACCAGTTTGTCCCAGTCCGTCCCAGTCCATCCCAGTATCCCCATTTCCCATCAATTTCCCCCAAAAAATCCAAATTTTCCCGGTTTTTTCCCAATTTTTCCCCATTTTTTGCCCCAAATCCCCTTCCCAGTTCATCCCAGTTCGTCCCAGTTTGTCCCAGTCCATCCCAGTCCATCCCAGTATCCCCATTTCCCATCAATTTTCCCCAAAAATCCAAATTTTCCCGTTTTTTTCCCAATTTTTCCCCATTTTTTGCCCCAAATCCCCTTCCCAGTTCATCCCAGTTCATCCCAGTTTGTCCCAGTCCATCCCAGTATCCCCATTTCCCACAATTTTCCCCCAAAAAATCCAAATTTTTCCCAATTTTTCCCCATTTTTTGCCCCAAACCCCTCTCCCAGTTCAAACCAGTTCATCCCAGTTCAAACCAGTTTGTCCCAGTCCATCCCAGTATCCCCATTTCCCATCAATTTTCCCCAAAAATCCAAATTTTCCCGTTTTTTTCCCAATTTTTCCCCATTTTTTGCCCCAAATCCCCTTCCCAGTTCATCCCAGTTCATCCCAGTTTGTCCCAGTCCATCCCAGTATCCCCATTTCCCATCAATTTTCCCCCAAAAAATCCAAATTTTTCCCAATTTTTCCCCATTTTTTGCCCCAAACCCCTCTCCCAGTTCAAACCAGTTCGTCCCAGTTTGTCCCAGTCCATCCCAGTCCATCCCAGTATCCCCATTTCCCATCAATTTTCCCCCAAAATCCAAATTTTTCCCGTTTTTTCCCAATTTTTCCCCATTTTTTGCCCCAAATCCCCTTCCCAGTTCATCCCAATCCATCCCAGTTCATCCCAGTTTGTCCCAGTCCATCCCAGTATCCCCAATTCCCATTTCCCATCAATTTTCCCCAAAAAATCCAAATTTTTCCACTTTGTTTTTGGATTTTTTTCCCATTTTTTGCTCCAAATCCCTCTCCCAGTTCATCCCAGTTCAAACCAGTTCCTCCCAGTCCATCCCAGTCCATCCCAGTTCATCCCAGTTTGTCCCAGTCCATCCCAGTCCATCCCAGTTCCCTCCCAGTCCCTCCCAATTCCTCCCAGTCCATCCCAGTTTGTCCCAGTCCATCCCAGTATCCCCATTTCCCATCAATTTTTCCCCAAAAATCCAAATTTTCCCTTTTTTTTCCCAATTTTTCCCCATTTTTTGTCCCAAATCCCCTTCCCAGTCCATCCCAATCCATCCCAGTTCATCCCAGTCCCCATTTCCCAATCTCAACCCAGTCCCAAACTGGTTTTCCTATTCCAAACCAGTCCAAACCAGTCCAAACCAGTCCCAAACTGGTTCCCAATCCCAAACCCTTCCCAAACCAGTCTAAACCAGTTCAAACCAGTCCAAACCAGTCCCAAACTGGTTCCCAGTCCCAAACCCTTCCCAAACCAGTCTAAACCAGTTCAAACCAGTCCAAACCAGTCCCAAACTGGTTCCCAGTCCCAAACCAGTCCATCCCAGTCCAAACCCATCCCAAACTGCGCTCCCAGTCCATCCCAGTATAAACCAGTCCATCCCAGTATAAACCAGTCCATCCCAGTATAAACCAGTCCATCCCAGTCCAAACCCATCCCAAACTGGTTTTCAGTCCCCATTTCCCAGTCCCAAACTGGTTCCCAGTCCCATCCCAGTCCAAACCAGTTCAAACCAGTCCCAAACTGCTCTCCCAGTCCATCCCAGTTCAAACCAGTCCATCCCACTCCCAAACTGGTTCCCAATCCCAAACCAGTCCAAACCAGTCCCAGACTGGTTTTCCCAGTCCAAACCAATCCCAAACCAGTCCCAAACTGGTTCCCAGTTCAAACCAGTCCCAAACTGGTTTTCCCAATCCCAAACCAGTCCCAAACTGGTTCCCAGTTCAAACCAGTCCCAAACTGGTTCCCAATCCCAAACCAGTCCAAACCAGTCCGTTCCAGTCCAAACCAGTCCCATACTGGTTTTCAGTCCCCATTTCCCAATCCCAAACTGGTTTTCCCAGTCCCAAACCGGTTTTCCCAGTCCGTCCCAGTTCCAAACGGGTTTCCCAAGTTCAAACCAGTTCCAGACTGGTTTTCCCAGTCCGTCCCAGTTCCAAACTGGTTTTCCCACTCCAAACCAGTCCCAAACTGCTCTCCCAGTCCATCCCAGTTCAAACCTGTCCCAAACTGGTTCCCGGTCCCATCCCAGTATAACCCAGTCCATCCCAATCCCATCCCAGTATAACCCAGTCCATCCCAGTCCCAAACTGGTTTTCTGACTCCAACCCAGTCCCAAACCAGTTCAAACCAGTCCAAACCCATCCCAAACTGGTTCCCAGTCCCAAACCAGTCCATCCCACTCCCAAACTGGTTCCCAATCCCAAACCAGTTCAAACCAGTCCAACCCAGTCCCAAACTGGTTCCCAGTCCCAAACCAGTCCAAACCAGTCCAAACCCACCCCAAACTGGTTCCCAATCCCAAACCAGTCCAAACCAGTCCCAAACTGGTTCCCAGTCCCAAACCAGTCCATCCCAGTCCTAAACTGGTTGCCAGTCCCAACCCAGTTCAAACCAGTCCAACCCAGTCCCAAACTGGTTCCCAGTCCCAAACCAGTCCAACCCAGTCCCAAACCGGTTCAAACCAGTCCAAACCCATCCCAAACTGGTTGCCCGTCCCAAACCAGTCCAAACCAGTTCAAACCAGTCCATCCCAGTCCCAAACCAGTTCAAACCAGTCCAAACCAGTTCAAACCAGTCCAAACCAGTTCAAACCAGTCCAAACCCATCCCAAACTGGTTCCCAGTCCCAAACCAGTCCAACCCAGTCCCAAACTGGTTGCCAGTCCCAACCCAGTCCCAAACCAGTCCAAATCAGTCCCAAACCAGTCCAAACCCATCCCAAACTGGTTCCCAGTCCCAAACCGGTTCAAACCAGTCCAAACCCATCCCAAACTGGTTGCCCGTCCCAAACCAGTCCAAACCAGTTCAAACCAGTCCATCCCAGTCCCAAACCAGTTCAAACCAGTCCAAACCAGTTCAAACCAGTCCAAACCCATCCCAAACTGGTTCCCAGTCCCAAACCAGTCCAAACCAGTTCAAACCAGTCCATCCCAGTCCCAAACTGGTTGCCAGTCCCAACCCAGTCCCAACCCAATCCCAACCCAGTCCAAACCAGTCCAAACCAGTCCAAACCAGTCCAAACCAGTCCAAACCAGTCCAAACCAGTCCGAACCAGTCCAAACCAGTCCGTCGCCGGTTGCAGGCCGCCCGGTGCCGGTACCGGCGCATCCTGTCGGAGTCAGCGCGGCGCCTGAACGCGCAGGGCTCCCAGCTGGGCACCTGCATCGAGAGAGCCCGGCCCTACTACGAGGCACGGCGGAGAGCCAAGGAGGTGAGAACGGGGTGAAAGAGGGGGAAATTGGGGAAAATTTAAAAAATTGGGGAAAATGAAAAGAAAAATGGGGAAAATCGGTGGAAAAATGGAGAAAAAATGGGGAAAAAATGGAGAAAAAATGGGGAAAAAATGGGGGAAAAATGGGAATTTTGCATCTGCTTCAAGGGACGGAGGAGAGCCAAGGAGGAGAGAATGGAGTGAAAGAGGGGGAAATTGGGGAAAATAAAAAATTTGGGGAAAATGAAAAAAAAAAATGGGAAAATCGGTGGAAAAATGGAGAAAAAATGGGGAAAATCCATTAAGAAATGGAGGAAAAATGGGAATTTTGCATCTGCTACGAGGCACGGAGGAGAGCCAAGGAGGTGAGATTGGGGTGAAAAAGGGGAAAATTGGGAAAAATAAAAAAAATTGGGAAAAATGAAAAAAAAAATGGGGAAAATTGGTGGAAAAATGGGGAAAATCGGTGAAAAAATGGGGAAAAAATGGGAATTTTGCATCTGCTACGAGGCACGGAGGAGAGCCAAGGAGGTGAGAATGGGGTGGAAAAGGGGAAAATTGGGAAAAATAAAAAAAATGGGGAAAATGAAAAAAAAAAAGGGGAAAATCAGTGGAAAAATGGGGAAAAAACCCAAAAATTGCAGGAAAGTCGGTGGAAAAATGGAGAAAATTGGGGGGAAAATGGGGGAAAAATGAAGAAAAAACCCCCAAAAATTAAGGAAAAATGGGGAGAAAATGCGGCGAAAATGGGGAACAAATAGGAAAAAATTAAATAAAAGATTGAGGAAATCGGTGAAAAAATGGGGAAAAAACCCCAAAAATTGCAGGAAAATCGGTGAAAAAATGGGGAAAAAATGGGAATTTTGCATCTGCTTCGAGGCACGGAGGAGAGCCAAGGAGGTGAGAACGGGGTGAAAGAGGGGGAAATTGGGAAAAAATAAAAAAAAATGGGGAAAATGAAAAAAAAAATGGGGAAAATTGGTCAAAAAACGGGGAAAAAAACCCCAAAATTGCAGGAAAATCGCTGAAAAAATGGGGAAAAAAAAGAAGAAAAAACCTCCAAAAAATGAAGGAAAAATGGGGGAAAAATGGGAATTTTTGTCGATTGTGAGGTCAACTGGAGAGCCAAAGAAATGGGGTAAAAAAAGGGAGAAAATGGGGAAAAATTTAAAAAAAAATGGGGAAAATTGGTGGAAAAATGGAGAAAATTGGGGGGAAAATGAAGAGAAAATCCCCGAAAAATGGAGGAAAAATGGGGAAAAATGGGGTGAAAATGGCGAAAAATAGGAAAAAATAAATAAAAAATTGAGAAAATCGGTGAAAAAATGGGGAAAATTTGTGAAAAAAGGGGAAAAATTGAGAAAAAAGGGGAAAAATGGGGAAAAATGGAAAAATTGAGGGGAAAATTGGGGAAAAATAGGGAAAAATTGGGGGAAAGAATAGGGAAAAATGGAGGAAAAATGGGGAAAAAGGAAAGAATTGAGAAAATCCGTTTAAAAATGGAGGAAAAATGTGGGAAAAATTGAGAAAAACTGGGAAAAATTAGGAGGAAAATGGTGAAAAAATGGAGAAAATTGGGGGGGAAAGTGAAGAGAAAACCGCCAAAAAATGAAGGAAAAATGGAGAAAAAAATGGGGTGAAAATGGGGAAAAAATAGGAAAAAATAAATAAAAAAATGAGAAAATCGGTGAAAAAATGGGGAAAATTTGTGAAAAAGGGGAAAAATGGAGAAAAAAGGGGGAAATTGGGGAAAAATGGAAAAAAATGAGGGGAAAATTGGGGAAAAATGGGGAAAAATTGGGGGAAAGAATAGGGAAAAATGGAGGAAAAATGGGGAAAAAGGAAAGAATTGAGAAAATCCGTTTAAAAATGGAGGAAAAATGTGGGAAAAATTGAGAAAAACTGGGAAAAATTAGGAGGAAAATGGTGAAAAAATGGAGAAAATTGGGGGGGAAAGTGAAGAGAAAACCGCCAAAAAATGAAGGAAAAATGGAGAAAAAAATGGGGTGAAAATGGGGAAAAAATAGGAAAAAATAAATAAAAAAATGAGAAAATCGGTGAAAAAATGGGGAAAATTTGTGAAAAAAGGGGAAAAATGGAGAAAAAAGGGGGAAATTGGGGAAAAATGGAAAAAAATGAGGGGAAAATTGGGGAAAAATGGGGAAAAATTGGGGGAAAGAATAGGGAAAAATGGAGGAAAAATGGGGAAAAAAGGGAAAGAATTGAGAAAATCCGTTTAAAAAATGGAGGAAAAATGTGGGAAAAATTGAGAAAAACTGGGGGAAATTAGGGGGAAAATTGGGAAAAAATTGGGGGAAAATTGGGAAAAAAATTGGGGGAAAAATGGGGAAAAAATGGGAATTTTGTGTCTTCCACGAGGCACGGAGGAGAGGCAGGGAGTAGCGGGGATTTTGGGTGAAAAAGGGCAAAAATGGGGAAAAGTAAAAAAAGCAGAAAGAGTTGGGGGGGAAATGGGAAAAAAAAGGGAGAAAATCGGGGGAAAAATGGGGAAAAAATGGGGAAAAATGGGGGAAAATGGGGAAAAATGGGAGTTTTTGTCCTGAATTCCATCCCATCCGTCCCAAATGTTCTCCAGCCCTCCCAAACCTTCTCCAAACCTTCTCCAAACCCCGTCCCACCTTCTCCAAACCTTCTCCATCCATCCCAAAGCCCATCCCACCTTCTCCAAACCATCCCAAACCTTCTCCAAACCCCATCCCACCTTCTCCAAACCTTCTCCAAATGTTCTCCATCCATCCCAAACCCCATCCCACCATCTCCAAACCTTCTCCAAACCTTTTCCAAACCTTCTCCATCCATCCCAAACCCCATCCCACCTTCTCCAAACTCCATCCCACCTTCTCCAAATGTTCTCCATCCATCCCAAACCCCGTCCCACCTTCTCCAAACCCCATCTCACCTTCTCCAAACCATCCCAAATCTTCTCCAAACCATCCCAAACCTTCTCCAAACCCCATCCCGCCTTCTCCGAACCTTCTCCATCCATCCCAAACTCCATCCCACCTTCTCCGAACCTTTTCCAACCCTTCCCAAACCCCATCCCACCTTCTCCAAACCCCATCCCACCTTCTCCAAACCCCATCTTATCTTGTCCAAACCATCCCAAACCTTCTCCAAACCCCATCCCACCTTCTCCAAACCATCCCAAACCTTCTCCAAACCCCATCCCACCTTCTCCAAACCATCCCAAACCTTCTCCAAACCCCATCCCACCTTCTCCAAACCCCATCCCACCAATCCAGAACTCCACCCCACCTTCTCCAAACTCCATCCCACCTTCTCCAAACCTTGTTCCACCTTCTCCAAACCTTTTCCAACCCTTCCCAAACCCCATCCCACCTCCTCCAAACCCCATCCCACCTGGAGAAGGTCCCAAAATGCTGGGTTTGGGTTGTCCCAGGCGCAGCAGGAGACGCAGCGGGCGGCGCTGCGCTACGAGCGCGCCGTGGGCATGCACAACGCGGCGCGCGAGATGGTCTTCGTGGCCGAGCAGGGCATGGGCACCGGCAAGAACCGCCTGGACCCCACCTGGCAGGAGATGCTCAACCACGCCACCAGGAAGGTGGGAACGGGGGTGGAGGTGGTGGGATGGGGTTTGGAGAAGGTGGGATGGGGTTTGGGAAGGGTTGGAAAAGGTTTGGAGAAGGTGGAACGGGGTTTGGAGATGGTGGCATGGGGTTTGGAGATGGTTTGGAGAAGGTGGGATGGGGTTTGGAGAAGTTTTGGGATGGTTTGGAGAAGGTGGGATGGGGTTTGGAGAAGGTGGGACAAGGTTTTGAGGAGGGTTGGGATGGTTGGAGAACGTCTGGAGAAGGTGGGATGGGGTTTGGAATGGTTGGAGAAGGTTTGGGATGGGCGGGATGGGCGGGATGGGGTTTGGAGAAGGTGGGATGGGGTTTGAAGGAGGTTTGTGATGGTTTGGAGAAGGTGGGATGGGATTTGGAGAAGGTTTGTGATGGTTTGGAGAAGGTTTGGAGAAGGTGGGATGGGGTTCGGAGAAGGTTTAGGATGATTTGGAGAAGGTGAAATGAAGTTTGGAATGGTTGGAGAAGGTTTGGAGAAGGTGGGATGGGGTTCGGAGAAGGTGGGATGGGGTTTGGAGATGGTGAGGAGGGGACATCAGAAGATGGGATGGGGTTCGCAGAAGACGGGATGGGGTTTGGAGAAGGTTTGGGACGGTTTGGAGAAGGTGGGACGGAATTCGGAGAAGACGGGACAGGGTTCGGAGAAGGCGGGACGGAATTTCGGGCGGACGGAGAAGATCCGAGGCCCGGAAGTTTCCGTCGCCCGCAGGTGAACGAGGCGGAGCAGGAGCGGCTGTGGAGCGAGCGCGAGCACCAGCGCGTGACGCGGCTCTGCCACGCCGCCGAGGCCGAGGTGCAGCGGCTGCAGAAGAGCCTCAGGCGCGACATCGCCCGCAGCCGGCCCTACTTCGAGCTCAAAGCCCAGTTCAACCTCCGGCTCGAGGTACTGGGATGGACTGGGAGGGACTGGGAGGTACTGGGATGGACTGGGATGAACTGGGATGGACTGGGATGGACTGGGATGGACTGGGATGGACTGGGATGGACTGGGTTATACTGGGATGGACTGGGATGGACTGGGAGGGACTGGGTTATACTGGGATGGACTGGGATGGACTGGGAGGGACTGGGTTATACTGGGATGGACTGGGATGGACTGGGAGGGGCACTGGGACCAGTTTGGATCACTGGGATATACTGGGATATACTGGGAGTGGATACTGGGAGCACTGGGAGGCGCGACATCGCCCACAGCCGGCCCTGCTTGGAGCTCAAAGCCCAGTTCAGCCTCAGGCTGGAGGTACTGGGATGGACTGGGAGGGACTGGGTTATACTGGGATGGACTGGGATGGACTGGGAGGGGCACTGGGACCAGTTTGGGTCACTGGGATATACTGGGATGTACTGGGATGGACTGGGAGTGGATACTGGGGATACTGGGAGCACTGGGAGGTGCGACATCGCCCGCAGCCGGCCCTGCTTCGAGCTCAAAGCCCAGTTCAACCTGCGCCTCGAGGTACTGGGATAGACTGGGATAGACTGGGATAGACTGGGATATACTGGGATGGACTGGGATGGACTGGGAGTGGAGACTGGGACCAGTTTGGGTCACTGGGATAGACTGGGAGTGGATACTGGGAGCACTGGGAGGCGCGACATCGCCCGCAGCCGGCCCTGCTTGGAGCTCAAAGCCCAGTTCAACCTCAGGCTCGAGGTACTGGGATGGACTGGGATATACTGGGAGGGGCACCAGGACCAGTTTGGGTCACTGGGATATACTGGGATATACTGGGAGTGGATACTGGGACCAGTCTGGGTCACTGGGATATACTGGGATATACTGGGAGTGGATACTGGGAGCACTGGGAGGCGCGACATCGCCCGCAGCCGGCCCTGCTTCGAGCTCAAAGCCCAGTTCAGCCTCAGGCTCGAGGTACTGGGATGGACTGGGATAGACTGGGAGGGTCACTGGGACCAGTCTGGGTCACTGGGATATACTGGGATGTACTGGGAGTGGCACTGGGATATACTGGGATGGACTGGGAGGGGCACTGGGACCAGTTTGGGTCACTGGGAGAGGAGCTGGGTTTAACTGGGAGTACTGGGAGGGACTGGGATGGACTGGGAGGGGCACTGGGACCAGTTTGGGTCCCTGGGATATACTGGGATATACTGGGAGTGGATACTGGGACCAGTTTGGGTCTCTGGGATATACTGGGGTGGACTGGGAGGGGCACTGGGACCAGTTTGGGTCACTGGGAGAGGAGCTGGGTTTAACTGGGAGCACTGGGAGGGACTGGGAGTGACGAAAGCCAAGGGAGGATTCAAGAAAAAGTCGGAGGTAAAGAGAGAACTGGGAAGGACTGGGATGGAACTGGGATGGAACTGGGAATACTGGGAGGGAACTGGGATGGAACTGGGACAAACTGGGATGGACTGGGAGAGACTGAGAGGGACTGGGATGGACTGGGATCAAACTGGGATGGACTGGGATGGACTGGGACAAACTGGGATGGACTGGGATGGACTGGGACAAACTGGGATGGACTGGGATGGACTGGGACGAACTGGGATGGACTGGGAGGGAACTGGGATGGACTGGGATGAACTGGGATGGACTGGGATGGACTGGGAGGGACTGGGACAAACTGGGATGAACTGGGATGGACTGGGACAAACTGGGATGAACTGGGACAAACTGGAATGAACTGGGATGGACTGGGATGGACTGGGACGAACTGGGAGGGACTGGGACAAACTGGGACACACTGGGAGGGACTGGGACAAACTGGGATGGACTGGGAGGGACTGGGACAAACTGGGAGGGACTGGGACAAACTGGGATGGACTGGGAGCACTGGGACCATTTGAAAATGGATTTTCACCAATTTTCCCACATATTTTCACCAAACTTTCACCGATTTTCACCAAATTTTTTGCATTCTTCACCCAGATTTTTGGGAATTTGGAGAATTTTTAGTAATTCCTTGGAATCGTCACAAATTCTTTGGAATCTTCCAAAATTCCTTGGACTCTTTAGGGATAGAACCCAATTTTTTAGGGATTTTCATCAAATTTTCACCGATTTTCGTCAAATTTTCACCGGTTTTCACCCAGATTTTTGGGATTTTCAGGGATTTTTAGGAACTTTTCAGAATTCCAATAAACTTTTCTGGATTCTTACCAATTTTCTCTAGTAAACCAAATTTTTAACATATTTTCACCGATTTTTGGCGTATTTTCGCCAAATTTTGACGTATCTTCATCAAATTTTCACAGATTTTCGTCAAATTTTCACCGATTTTCACCAAATTTTTTGGGAATTTTGGGAATTTCCACGGATTCCCTCTTTTCCAGGAGCACAAGTCCCGGGTGACCTCGCTGGAGGCGGCCGTGGCCCAGGCCAAGCTGCGGTACTCGGTGGCGCTGCGGAACCTGGAGCAGATCAGCGAGGAGATCCACGCCCGGCGCTTCCAGAGAATCCTCCGGAAAAAAAACCTCCGGGAAAACCCCCTGGGGGCCGAGGGCGGCGCCGGGAACCCCGAAATCCCCGGAATTCCAAGGGAAAACCTCGGAATTCCGGGAGAAAACCGCGGAGTTCTGAGAGAAAACCGCGGAATTCACGGCGAAAATCCCAAAATTCCCGGAGAAATTCCCAGGGAAATTCTGAGGGAAAATCACGGAATTCTGAGGGAAAATAATGGAATTCCTGGAGAAATCCATGGAATTCCGAGAGAAACTCCTGAAATTCCCAGAATTCCTGGAGAAATCCACGGAATTCCAAGAGAAAATCACAGAATTGCTGGAGAAATTTCTGGAGAAATCCATGGAGAAATTCCCGGAGAAATTCCTGGAATTCCAAGAGAAAATCACAGAATTCCTGCAGAAATTTCTGGAATTCCAAGAGAAAACCCTGAAATTCCCAGAATTCCTGGAGAAGTTTCTGGAATTCCAAGAGAAAACCCCGAAATTCCGAGGGAAAATCTCGGAATTCCAAGAGAAGACCCCGAAAATCTTGGAATTCCTGGAGAAAATCCTGGAAATTCCAGCTCAGTCTCATCGGGAATGTTCAGAATTCCTGGAATTCCACAGGAAATCCCCAGAATTCCAAGAGAAAACCCTGAAAATTCCATGGAAAACCCTGAAAATTCCATAGAAAATCCCAGAATTTTCGTCTCAATCCCATTGGGAACGTTCAGAATTCCCGGAATTCCAAGAGAAAATCCCAAAAATTTCAGCGAAATCCCGTCGGGAACATTCGGAATTCCTGGAGAAAATCCCGAAAATTCCATAGAAAATCCCGGAAATTTCGCCTCAATGCCCTCGGGAACGTTCGGAATTCCAGGAGAAAATCCTGAAATTCCAAGAGAAAGTTCCGGAATTTCCATAGAAAATCCCGAAAATTCCGTAGAAAATCCCGGAATTTTCGCCCCAATCCCACCGGGAACGCTCAGAGCTCCGAGAGAAAATTTTGGAATTCCTGGAGAAAACCCCGAAAATTCCATAGAAAATCCCGGAATTTTCGCCCCGATCCCGCCGGGAACGTTCCGAATCCCCGGAATTCCGCAGGAAATCCCCAGGATGGCGTCGGAAACGCCGGGAATTCCTCGGGAATTGTCGACGTCGCTGCTGAGCCTGCAGACGATCGCCTCGGACCTGCAGAAATTCGATTCCGTGGAACATTTGTCGGGAATTCCGGGCATTTCGGGAATTCCGGACGCGCTGAGCCTGCACAGCGAGGAGCTGGGCGACGGCGCCGACAGGAGGAGAAGCTTCCGGCACCATCGCAGCGTCAGCCTGTGACGGGGGAAAGCCGGGAAAAATTGGGAAAAATCTGGGAATTCTGAGGGGGAAAATCCCAAAATATCTGGGGAATAGGGGGAAGTTGTGAGAAATCCCCAAAATTCCGAGGAAATTCCACGAAATCCCGTGGAAATTCCGTGAAATTAAAAAAAATCCCGTGGGAATTGTATTAAAGTACAAGGAAATGCCGTAAAATTCCAATAAATTCCAAGGAAATGCTGAGAAAACCCAAGAAATTCCAAGGGAAGCCCAAAAGTCCAAGAGTCCCAAAATATCCCGTGGAAATCCCAAAATATCCCATGGAAATCCCAAAATATCCCGTGGAAGTTCCACAAAATTCCAAGAAAATCCCAAAATATCCCGTGGAAATCCCAAAATATCCCGTGGAAATTCCAAAATATCCCGTGGAAGTTCCACAGAATTCCAAGGAAATCCCAAAATATCCCGTGGAAATCCCAAAATTCCAAGGAAATCCCAAAATATCCCATGGAAATCCCAAAATATCCTGTGGAAATCCCAAAATATCCCGTGGAAGTTCCACAGAATTCCAAGGAAATCCCAAAATATCCCGTGGAAATCCCAAAATATCCCGTGGAAGTTCCACAGAATTCCAAGGAAATCCCAAAAAATCCCGTGGAAATTGTATGAAAGTCCAAGGAAATTCCAGTAAATTCTAAGAGATCCCAAAAGATTCCAAGAAATTCCTTAAAATTCCAAGGAATCCCAAAAGTCCAAGAGGTCCCACAAAATTCCAAAGAAATCCCTTAAAATTCTAAGAAATCCCAAAAATTTCCAAGGAAATCTCATAAAGTCCCCCCGAAATCCCAAGAAATCCCAAAAGTCCCAAAATATCTGGGGAATAGGGGGAAGTTGGGAGAAATCCCAAAAAATTCTGAGGGAATTCCAAGGAAACCACAAAAAGCTCCGAAGAAATTCCTTAAAATTCCGGGAGATCCCAAGGAAAAGCTGAAAAACTCCAAAGGAATTCCAAGGGAATGACAGAAGGCCAAAAAATCCGCGAGGAAATCCCAAAATGTCCCGTGGAAATTGTATGAAAGTCCAAGGAAATGCCAAAAAATTCCAAGAAAATGCCTTAAAATTCCAAGAGATCCCAAGGAATTCCAAGGGTGTCCCAAAAATCCCAAGAAATCCCAAAAATATCCCGTGGAAATTCCAAAGAAATGCCTTAAAATTCCGAGGGAATCCCAAGAAATCCCAAAAGATTCCAAGGGAATCCCCCAAAATTCCGTGATCCCAAAAGTCCTGAGGAAATCCCCAAAAATTCCAAGGAATTCCCGAGAAATCCCAAAAGTCCCGAGGAAATCCCCAAAAATTCCAAGGAAATCCTGAAATGTGTAAAAAAAATCCCAAGGAATTCCAAAAAGTCCCAACAACCCCAAGGGAATCCCAAAAATCCTGAGGAAATCCCACAAAATTCCAAAGAAATCCCTCAAAATTCCAAGGGAACCCCAAAACTCCCGAGAATTTCCAAGGAAATCCCAGAAAATCCGGAAAATTCCCAAGAAATTCCCCCAAAAATTCTGTGGAAATAAAAAAAAAAAAAAAAAAAATCCCAAGGAAATCCCAAAACTTAAAAAAAAATTCCAAGGAAATCCCCAAAAATTTCCACAAAATTCCAAGGAAATCCCAGAAATGACCAAAAAAATCCCCAAATTCCCCCCAAAAATGCCTCAAAATTCTGGAAAATCCCAGGAAATCCCAGGAGGGGATTTTGGGAATAAATCCCTGGAATTTTGGGGATAAATCCTTGGAATTTGGGATTTTTTTGGGAATAAATCCCTGGAATTTTGGGGATAAATCCTTGGAATTTGGGATTTTTTTTGGGAATAAATCCCTGGAATTTTGGGGATAAATCCTTGGAATTTGGGATTTTTTTTGGGAATAAATCCTTGGAATTTTGGGGATAAATCCTTGGAATTTTGGAATTTTTTGGGAATAAATCCCTGGAATTTTGGGGATAAATCCTTGGAATTTTGGAATTTTTTGGGGGAATAAATCCCTGGAATTTTGGGGATAAATCCTTGGAATTTGGGATTTTTTTTGGGAATAAACCCTTGGAATTTTGGGTTTAATTCCCTGAAATTTGGGATTTTTGGGACTAAATCTGTAAAATTTGGGATATTTTGGGACTTTATCCCCAAATTTTGAGATTTTTTGGGAATTAACCCCTGGATTTTGTGGAATTTTAGGAATAAAGCCCCAAAATTTGGGATGTTTTGGGACTAAATCCATGGAAATTGGGATTTTTTTGGGAATAAATCCCTGGAATTTAAGGAATGAATCCTTGAAAATTTGGGGTTAAATCCCTGAAATTTGGGATTTTTTTTGGAATAAATCCCCAAAATCTGAGATTTGTTGGGACTAAACCCTCAAAATTTGGGATTTTTTGGGATGAAATCTCCAAAATTTGGGATGTTTTAGGACTAAAACCATAAAAATTGGGATTTTTGGGGATTAATTCCTTGGAATTTTGGGGAATTTTGTGGACTGAATCCATAAAAATTGGGATTGTTTTGGGAATAAATCCCCAAAAATTGGAAATAAATCCCCAAAATTTTGGATTTTTTTGGTCTAAACCCCAAAATTTGAGGATTTTGGGAATCCCACCCCCAAAATCCCAATTTCCCCCAGAATTCCCAAATTTTTGGGGGGAAATTTTCCCTTTTTCCACCCAAAACGGCGCCGGGAGACCAATTGCACTACAGGGGGGGTCAGGAATTTTTGGGAATTTTTGGGAATTTTGGGGAATTTTTGGGAATTTTGGAATTTTTAGGGGGGGCTGTGATGAGAACCCCCCAGTTCGAGGCAGCCCTGGGAATTTCCATCCCAAAAATCCCAAAAATTCCCCAAAAAGCCTCAAAAAATTCCAGGAAAATTCAGGAATTTGGGAATTTTGGGAGGGAAAAAAAAAAATCCTGGAAAAAAAAAAAAGTTGATATCAATAAAATTCCTTCTTGTTGTAATTCCGTGGTTTCCAAGTTCTTTTGTCTTCTCATCCATGAAATTTTTGGGAATTTTCCCCTTTTTTTGGGATTTTTCCCCTTTTTTTTTTTAGGATTATTTTCCCCTTTTTTGGGATTTTTTCCCCTTTTTTGGGGGAATTTTTAGATTTTTTTTTCTCAATTATTTTTTGGGGATTTTCTCGATTTTTTGGGATGAGTTTTATTCCAGTTTTTTTCAGCTCAATCCTAAATATTTTTTTCCTGGGAAAACTCTCAAAAAATGGGAAAAATTCCCTAAAAAAAGGGGAAAATCACCCCCCAAAAAAAGGGGAAAATCACAAGAAAATCAGGGAAGAAATCACCCAAAAATCAGGAAAAATCACCCCAAAAAGGAAAAATTCTCCCCCAAATAAGGTGGGTAAAAAACTAGGAAAATCCCTCTAAAACATTGCAAAAAATCTCCACAAAATCGGGAAAATTTCCCCCAAAAATGAGGAAAATTCTCCCCGAAAAAAGGTGGAAAAATCCCCCAAAAATATGAAAATTCTCCCCCCAAAAAATAGGAAAAAATCCCCCCAAAAAGGTGGAAAAACCCGGACAAAACCCAGGAAAATCCCTCTAAAAATGGGGGAAAATTCCCATTTTTTCATTATTTTTCTATATTTATTCCACATTTTCCAAATTTTCCTTTATTTTTCCTCATTCCCACACATTTCCCCAAATTTTCCATTTTTTTCCCACCTTTTTCCATCATTTTCCCCACATTTATTCCACATTTTCCCCGCCATTTTTTCCACATTTTTCCTTTATTTTTCCTTTATTTTCTCCATAATTTTCCAACATTTTCTCATTATTTTTCCAAGTTTTCCTTTATTTTTTCCATTATTTTCCAACATTTATCCACATTTTCCCAAATTTCCTTTATTTTCCCCCACATTTCCCTCATTTCCCCATTATCACCCCAATTTTTCCCATATTTTCCCAATATTTTCCATCGTTTTTCCATAAATTTTCCTTTATTTTTTCCATTATTTTCCATCATTTTTCCATCAATTTTCCTTTATTTTTTCCATTATTTTCCATCATTTTCCCATCAATTTTTCCTTTATTTTCCTTTATTTTTTCCATTATTTTCCATCATTTTTCCATCAATTTTTCCTTTATTTTCCTTTATTTTTCCCATTATTTTCCATCATTTTTCCATCAATTTTCCTTTATTTTCCTTTATTTTTTCCATTATTTTCCAACATATTTCCAATTATTTTCCCAAAATTTCCTTCATTTTCCATTATTTTCCAACATTTTCCCACTTTTCCCACATTTTCCCTTTATTTCCCCTCATTTTCCCAACATTTTCCCATAAATTTCCATAAATTTCCATTTTTTCCCTCATAAATTTCCATAAATTTCCATTTTTCCCATAAATTTCCATAAATTTCCATTTTTTCCCTCATAAATTTCCATAAATTTCCATTTTTTTTCCCGTAAATTTCCATCATTTCCCCAATTCCCCATTTTTCCAACGTTGATTCTTGGCTTGGCCGACCCCAGTTGGGCACTGGGAATGCTGGGAATTCCCCCTCAGCTCATTAATTAGCCAATTAACCATCCCCTAATTAATGAGAGATCGTTAATTAGAATGGGAATTCAATGGGAGCAAGCCAAGGTTGGGTGTTGGGTTGGCCAATCCCAGTTGGGCACTGGGAGCACTGGGAATGGTGGGAACCATGGAATGATGGGAATTCCCCGTTTCCCACTTAATTAATGAATGAAATCACCTCTAATTAATTAGAGACCATTAATTAGAATGGGAATTCAATGGGAGCAAGCCAAGGTTGGGTTGGCCAATCCCAGTTGGGCACTGGGAGCACTGGGAATGGTGGGAACCATGGAATGATGGGAATTCTCCATTTCCCACCTAATTAATGATTGAAATCACCCCTAGTTAATTAGAGATCGTTAATTAGAATGGGAATGAGTTGGGACCAAACCCAACCTTGGCTCTTTGATTGGCCAATCCCAGTTGGGCACTGGGAGCACTGGGAGTGACGGGAACCCACCAGAACCATGGAATGATGGGAATTCCCCATTTCCCACTTAATTAATGGATTAAATCGCCCCTAATTAATTACAGACTGTTAATTAGAATGGGAATTCAATGGGACCGAGCCAATGTTGGGTTGGCCAAGCCCAGTTGGGCACTGGGAGCACTGGGAGTGACGGGAACCCACCAGAACCATGGAATGATGGGAATTCCCATTCTTCACACCTAATTAATGGATTAAATCACCCCTAGTTAATTACAGATCATTAATTAGAATGGGAATGAGTTGGGACCAAACCCAACCTTGGCTCTTCCATTGGCCAATCCCAGTTGGGCACTGGGAGCACTGGGAGTGACGGGAACCCACCAGAACCATGGAATGATGGGAATTCCCCGTTTCCCACTTAATTAATGGATTAAATCGCCCCTAATTAATTAGAGACCATTAATTAGAACGGGAATTCAATGGGACCGAGCCAATGTTGGGTTGGCCAAGCCCAGTTGGGCACTGGGAGCACTGGGACCCCGCCGCCGCCCATCCCCCCACCACCTCCTCCCCGCTTTTAATTCCCCACCCCCTCATTAACCACCTCCCTTCCATTAATTAATTCATTAATCAATTACCCACCGGGAACCCCGGGAACGCCCGGCCCGGCAGCGCCAACGCCCAGGGCAGCTCCAACGGCGCCGGCACGGCCGAGGAGCCCGGGAACGCCGGGAAGGCCGAGGAGGAGGAGGAGAAAGAAGAGGAAAACGAAGAGGAAGAAGAGGAGAAGGACGAGGATGAGGAGGAAGAGGAGGAAGAGGAAGAGGAGGAGGAAGAGGCGGCGGCCGCGCCGGCCTTGCCGTGGGTGCGGCGGTGCCGGTTGAGGTGCGAGCTGCGGCTGAAGCGCTTGCCGCACTCGCCGCAGCCGTAGGGTTTCTCGCCGGTGTGGACGCGCCGGTGGATGGTGAGCTCGGAGCGCTGGATGAAGCTCTTGCCGCACTCGGGGCACCCGAAGGGTTTCTCGCCCAGGTGGATGCGCTGGTGCTTGATGAGGTTGGAGGAGACGCTGAAGCGCTTCCCGCACTCGCGGCACTCGTACGGCTTCTCGCCGGTGTGCATGCGCCGGTGCTTGGTGAGGTCGGATTTTTGGATGAAGCCCTTGGCGCAGTCCGGGCACTTGTAGGGTTTCTCGCCCAGGTGGGTGCGTTGGTGCTTGACGAGGTTGGAGCGGACGCCGAAGCTCTTGCCGCACTCGGCGCACTCGTACGGCTTCTCGCCCGCGTGCGCCCGGCGGTGCTTGGCCAGCGCCGCGCTCTGGGCGAAGCCTTTGCCGCACTCCGGGCACTCGAAGGGTTTCCCGCCCGTTTGGGTGCCTCGATCCTTCAAATCCGCCCCCAAATTCGGACTCGCCCCCAAATCCGAACCCGCCCCCAAATCTCCCCCCGAGCCCAAACCTTCCCCGCACTCCTCGCATTTCTCCCCCTCCCAAGTCCGGCTTCGCCGCGGCTTCTCCGAGCTTTTCCCCCCTTTCTTCCTCGTCTTGCCGCACTCCCGGCACGGCTCCCGGTGGATTTTGCGGTGCCGCTCCAGGTGGGAGCTCTGGGAGAAGCCCTTGCCGCAGTCGGCGCACCGGAACGGTTTCTCGCCCGCGTGGATGCGCCGGTGCCGATCCAGGTGGGAGCTCCAGGAGAAGCTTTTGCCGCATTCCCGGCACGCGTAGGGTTTGCCGGCGGCGGCAAATTCTCCGCATTTATGAGGCTTCTCCGCCGATTCCCGGTGAGTTTTGACCATTTGGGGATTTTTAGGGTTTTTTGCCGTCCCCGGTTCCGGCGGTCCCGGCGATTTCGGCGATCCCGCGCCGCACTCGCCGCACCTCCCACCCGATCCGGCCGCGGCGGCGTGGGTCCGGCGGTGCCGATCCAGATGCGAGCTCCACGAGAAGCTCTTGCCGCACTCGCCGCACTCGTACGGCTTCTCGCCGGTGTGAATCCTCCGGTGCCGCTCCAAGTGCGAGTTCCAGTTGAAGCCTTTGCCGCAATCGCCGCATTTGTACGGCTTCTCCTCCGCGCGAACCTTCCGGGGCCTCACCGGCGCCGAGCCCGACGCCGAGCCCTTCCCGCACGCCCCGCACCGGCACGGTGCCGCGCCGGCGTGGGCGCGCCGCTGCCGGACGGACGCCGAGCCGGCGCCGAAGGATTTGCCGCAGTCGGGACATCTGTGCGGATTTTCGCCGCCGCGGCGCCGCCGGCGCGAGTTTAACCGCAAACTCTTCCCGCACCCGGCGCATCTCTGGGGCCGCTCGGCGCCGCGCCGGCGTTTGGGCGGCGCCAAGGATTTGCCGCAATCGTGGCAGCGCACGTGGAGCTTCCCGAGGCTCCCGCGGCGGCTTTGGGGTTTCGGCGTCGCCGGAGGGGGCAGAGGGGGTTTGGGGTTTTGGGGCGGCGGCGCCGGCGGAGTTTTGGGGGTTTCGGGTTTCGGCGGAGCGTTGGGTGGAGGATCTTCGGCGTCGGCGTCGCTCGGGGAGGGCGGGGCGGTGTCTGCAGAGGGGAAAATTGAGGGGTTTGGGTTTTTTGGGAGGATTTTGGGGTCTTGGAGGGGTTTGAGGTCTTGGAGGGGTTTTGGGGTCTTGGGGGGATTTGGGGTTTTTGGGGGGTTTTGGGGTCTTGGGGAGATTTTTTTGGGTCCTGGAGGGGTCTTGGTGGATTAGGGGGATTTGGGGTTTTTGGGGGATTTTGGGGTCGTGGGGGGATTTGGGGTTTTTGGGGGCTTTGGGGGATTTGGGGTTTTTGGGGGGTTTTGGGGGCTTTGGGGTCTTGGAGGGGTTTTGGGGTCTTGGGGAGATTTTTGGGGATTTTGGGGTCTTGAGGAGTTTTGGGGATTTTGGGATCTTGGAGGGGTTTTGGGGGTCTTGGGGGGATTTGGGATCTTGGGGGTCTTTGGGATTTTGGGGGGATTTGGGGTTTTGGGGATCTTTGAGGTCTTGGGGGTTTTGGGGTCTTGGAGGGGTTTTGGGGATTTTTGGGGGTTTTGGGGTCTTGGGGGGATTTGGGGGTCTTGGAGGAATTTGGGGTTTTTGGGGGGCTTTGGGGTCTTGGGGGGATTTGGGGTTTTGGGGGGATTTTGGGGATTTGGGGTCCTGGAGGGGTCTTGGTGATTTAGGGGGATTTGGGGATTTTGGGGGATTTTGGGGAGTTTGGGGATTTTGGGGGTTTTGGGGAGTTTGGGGGATTTTGGGGGTTTTGGGGATTTTGGGGGATTTGGGGGATTTTGGGGGTTTTGGGGGTTTTGGGGGTTTGGGGTCTTGGAGTGATTTGAGGCTTTGGGGGAATTTGGGGTCTTGAGGGGATTTGGGGTCTTGGGGGGATTTGGGACTCTTGGTGGGTTTGGGGATTTTTGGGGGATTTGGGGATTTTGGGGTCATGGGGAGCTTTGAGGTCCTGGAGGGATTTGGGGGATTTGGGGAGTTTTGGGGTCTTGGGGGAATTTTGGGGTTTTGGGGGATTTTTGGGGATTTGGGGTCCTGGAGGGGTCTTGGTGATTTTGGGGGATTTGGGGTTTTTGGAGGATTTGGGGTTCTTGGGAGGTTTGGGGGATTTTGGGGTTTTTGGGGATTTTGGGGTCTGGGGGAATTTGGGGTTTTTGGGGGGATTTTGAGGCATTTGGGATCTTGGAGGACTTTGTGGGATTTTGGGGAATTGGGGAATTTGGGAGGACTTGGGGATTTTGGGGGGTTTGGGATTTTTGGGGTCTTGGGGAGCTTTGAGGTCTTGGAGGGGTTTTGGGGTCTTGGTGGGGTTTGGGGATTTTTGAGGGATTTGGGGATTTTGGGGGAATTTGGGGATTTTTGGGGACGTTTTGGGGGAATTTGGGGTCTTGGGGCGATTTTGGGGTCTTGGAGGGGTTTGGGGGTTTTGGGAGTTTTGGGGTCTCCGAGGGTTTGGGGATCTTTGGGGGTCTTTGAGGATCTTGGGGAAATTTGGGGGAATTTGGGGTCTTGGGGGGTTTGGGGATTTTGTGGAGATTTGGGGATTTTGGGGCATTTTGGGGTCTTGGAGGAGTTTTTGGGACTCTTGGTGGGTTTGGGGTCTTGGGGGGATTTGGGGATTTTGGGGTCTTGGAGGGGTCTTGGGGGGATTTGGGATCTTGGGGGTCTTTGGGATTTTGGGGGGATTTGGGGGATTTGAGGTCTTGGAGGGGTTTTGGGGATTTTGGGGTCTTGGAGGGGTTTTGGGGGTCTTGGGGGGATTTGGGATCTTGGGGGGATTTGGGATTTTGGGGGGATTTGGGGTTTTGGGGATCTTTGAAGTCTTGGAGGGATTTGGGGGGTTTGGGGTCTTGGAGGGGTTTTGGGGATTTTTGGGGATTTTTGGGGATTTGGGGGTCTTGGGGGATTTTGGGGGATTTGGGGGGTTTTGGGGTCTTGGAGGGATTTGGGGGTTTTGGGAGGTTTTGAGATTTTGGGGGATTTTGGGGATTTTGGGGGATTTTGGGGATCTTGGAGGAATTTTGGGGTTTTTGGGGGGATTTGGGGTCTTGGAAGAACTTTGGGGTCTTTGAGGGGTTCAGGGATTTTGAGATTTTTGGGGATTTTGGGATTTTTGGGGATTTTGGGGAGTTTTGGTCGCGTTGGCCAACTGGAAGAGCCCAACCCCTCGTTGGGTTGCGTTGGCCAACTAGAAGAGCCCAACCCTTGATTGGCTTGACCAACCAAGGTCTTGGTCGCGTTGGCCAACTGGAAGAGCCCAAACCCTCGTTGGGTCGCGTTGGCCAACTGGAAGAGCCCAACCCATCCATGGTCGCGTTGGCCAACTGGAAGAGCCCAACCCAATCTTGGCCAACCCTTCTTGACTCACCGGCGCCGAGGCCGCGTCTCCGGTGCGATTCGGCGAACGCGGTGATCCGCGGCCAACTGATGGCGATCTCCTCGGCTTTGGGGGAAAATGGGAATTTTGGGGAATTTTTGGGGAATTTTGGGGAATTTTGGAGAATTTTTGTGAATTTTGGAGAATTTTGGGGAATTTTGGAGAATTTTTGGTGAATTTTGGGGAATTTTTGGTGAATTTTGGGGAATTTTTGGTGAATTTTGGGGAATTTTTTTGAGACTTTTTGGTGAATTTTGGGGAATTTTTGGTGAATTTTTGGTGAATTCTTGGTGAATTTTTGGTGAATTTTTGGTGAATTTTTGGGAATTTTTTGTGAATTTTGGGGAATTTTGGGGAATTTTTGGGAAATTTCTGGGAATTTTTGGGAATTCTGGGAATTTCAGTTTGTTTTTGCGTCCCGGCTCCGTTTTGGGCTGAAATCCAAAAATTTTGGGCAAATTTTGGTGATTTTTGGGGAAAATTCTGGAAGATCCGGACGGAATCGGTGTTTTAATTCAGGTTTTTTAATTAAAATGAATTAATTTTAATTTTTGAGTTAATAATTAAGAATTTTTTAAATTAAACCCAATTAATTTCAGTTTTGGGATTAACAATGAAGGAATTTTCCTAATTAAACCAAATTAATTACAATTAACCAAATTAATTTCAATTTTTGGGGTTATTAATTAAGGAATTTAATCCACTTTTATATTCAACCCAATTAATTTCAATTTTGGGGTTATTAATTAAGGATTTTGATCCCAAATGAAGGAAATTTGGGGTTTTACTCAAGGAAAATCCATCCAAAATTGGGATTTTAATTCGGATTTTTTAATTAAAACCAATTAATTTCAATTTTGGTGTTATTAATTAAGGAATGTGATCCACTTTTTAAATTAAAGGAAATTAATTTTAATTTTGGGGTTATTAATTAAGGAAATTTGGGGTTTTACCCAAGGAAAATCCATCCAAAACTGGGATTTTAATTCAGATTTTTTTAATTAAAAGCAAATTAATTTTAATTTTGGCATTAAAAATTAAGAACTTCTTTAAATTGAACCCAATAATTTTAATTTTGGGGTTATTAATTAAGGATTTTGATCCCAAATGAAGGAAATTTGGGGCTTTACTCAAGGAACATCCATCCAAAATTGGGATTTTAATTCGAATTTTTTTTAATTAAACCCAATTAATTTTAATTTTGGGATTATTAATTAATTAATTTTATCCTAAATTAATTAAATTTGGGGTCTTACCCAAGGAAATGACGCTCTCGTAGCTCTCCTGCATCACGTCCAGAGTTTATTCCGATTTTTTGGGAATTTTTTGGGGAAAATTCCCAAAATTCCGACAGATTTTGGGATCCTGGGGAGAAAAATAAAAATTAAATTTTGGGGATTTTAATTTTTTTTCATTTTTTGGGGGATTTTTGGGGAATTTAAAGGGAATTTTTAGGGATTTTTTTGGAATTTAAAGGGAATTTTTAGGGATTTTTGGGGGAATTTTTGGGATTTTTTAGGGGATTTTAGGGAGAACTTTTGGGGTTTTTTGGGGGAATTTAAAGAGAATTTTTGGGGGAATTTTTGGGATTTTTTAGGGGGTTTTAGGGAGAAATTTTGGGGTTTTTTGGGGAATTTAAAGAGAATTTTTAGGGGTTTTTTTAGGGACTTTTTTGGGAATTTAAAGAGAATTTTTGGGGATTTTTGGGGGAATTTAAAGAGAATTTTTGGGGGAATTTTTGGGATTTTTTAGGGAATTTTAGGGAGAAATTTTGGGGTTTTTTGGGGGAATTTAAAGAGAATTTTTAGGGTTTTTTAGGGACTTTTTTGGGGAATATAAAGAGAATTTTTGGGGATTTTTTTGGGATTTTTGGGGGAATTTAAAGAGGATTTTTGGGGATTTTTAAAGGGAAATTTTGGGGATTTTTTTTGGGAATTTTTAGGAATTTTGAAGGGAATTTTGGGGGGAATATTTAGGGAATTTGGGGGCATTTTTAGGGATTATTTAGGGATTTTCGGGGAAAATTTTGGGGGGATTTTTAGTGAATTTGGGGGAATTTAAAGGGAATATTTGGGGATTTTTGGGGAAAATTTGGGGGGATTTAAAGTGAATATTTGGGGAATTTTGGGGGATTTTTAAGGGATTTTAAAGGGAATTATGGGAGGATTTTTAGGGCTTCCTTCAGGATTTTTAAGGATTTTTTGGGAATTTTTGTTTTGATTTTTAGGGGAATATTTGGGGATTTCTTTGGGAATCTTTAGGGAATTTCGGGAAAGTTTTAGGGAATATTTAGGGGATTTTTAGGACAGGTTTGGGGAATTTAAAGAGAATTTTAGGGATTTCTTAGGGATTTTTTTCAGGATTTTTAGGGAATTTTTTGGGGAATTTTGGGGGAATTTAAAGGGAATTTTTAGGGAATTTTTTTGGGAATTTAAAGGGAATTTTTGGGGACATTTTGGGGATTTGATGGGGAATTTTTAGGGGATTTTTTTTTAAATTTTTGGGGATTTTTAAGGGATTTTTTTGAAATTATTGGGGATTGCAAAGGGAATTTAAAGGGAAATTTTGGGGGAATTTTTCAGGATTTTCCCAGGATTTTTAAAGGGACTTTTGGGGGAGATTTTGTAGAGGGTTTTTGGGGAATTTTTAGGGAATTTGGGGGAATTTTTTTTATTTTTAAATGGAATTTGGGGGGAATTTTTAAGGATTTTTTGGGGATTTTTTTTGGAGCTTTTTGGAATTTTTAGGGGATTATGGGCGATTTTTAAAAGATATTTTTGGGATTTTTTTGGCGAATTTTTGGGGAATTTTTGGGGTTGTTTTTAGTTTAATTTTGGGGGAAATATTTAGGGATTTTTAGGGAATTTTTGGGATTTTTTTTTGGCTTTTTAAGGGGATTTTTAGGGAATTTGGGGGGAATTTTAAGGGGAATTTAAAGAGATTTTTTTAGGGGATTTTTGGGGACTTTTTTGGGAATTTGGGGGGAATTTTAAGGGGAATTTAAAGAGATTTTTAAAGGGGATTTTTGGGGATTTTTTTGGGAATTTGGGTGGAAATTTTGGGGATTTTTAGGGATTTTAAAGGCGAATTTTTGAGGATTTTGGGGTTGTTTTTATTTTCATTTTGGGGGGAATATTTAGGGATTTTTAGGGAATTTTTGGGGGTTTTTTTTTGGCTTTTTAAGGGAATTTTTAGGGAATTTTGGGGGTTCAGGACTGGGGAAAAAAAGGAATTTTAGGGAAGGGCCCCCCCGTAAATCCCCACCTTAATTCCCACCCAAATCCGGATTTTTGAAATTTTGGGAAAGGTTTAAAGAAAGATTTGAGGTTTCTGTGGAAAAAATAAATGCAGGGAATGAAGGGGTTAAAAAATGGGAATTTTAAATGGGGAGGGCGCTGGAATTGAAGGAAAATTGAAATAAAAATGGGGAAAAAGGGGGAAAAAAGGAGGAAAAAAGGGGGAGAAAATGGAATAAAAAGGGGGAGAAAATGGGGAAAAATGGGGAAAAATCGGGATAAAAATGGGGAAAAAATCGGGATAAAAATGGGGAAAAATGGGGAAAAAATCGGGATAAAAACCCGGGAAAATGAGGGGATAAAAACAAAGGAAAATAACGGGAAAAAACCACGGAAATCGCGGAAAAAATGGGAAAAAATTGAAAAAAAGGGAAAAAAAACGGGAAAAAAAGAAGAAAAATGGAGGAGGGGCTCGGCCGGGATGCGAGGAGGGAGAAAAATGAGAATAAAAAGCCAAAAAAAAATCGGAATTTTGGGACAAAAAAAGCGGATTTGGAATGAAAATAATCGGCGATTAAAGGGTTAAAAAGTGAAGGAATTAAATCGTGATTTAATTAATTTTTAATTAATTTTTTTTGTAATTATTCCCGGTTTAGGGGCGCGGTCGAGGGAGGGATAAATTGAATTTTTTGGGGGTAAAAAAAGCGAATTTTGAGGGGTTTTTGTTACCTGGATGCGGCTGGAAAAGCTGGAAGAGGTCGAAGGGGGGAAAATAGAAAAGAAATTGAATTTTTTGGGGGGGAAAAAGGGTGAAAAATGGAAATAAATTAAATAAAAAATTGGAATAAAAGGGGGAGGGGTTGGTGTTGCACGTCGGCTCCGTGAGCGCTGAACACACAGGAAGGGGCCGGACCACAAAAAGGGGAAAAAAAGCCAAAAAAATGAAATAAAAAAAGGAGAAAAATCCGGGAGAGCGGTAAAAAAAAAAAAGGGGGGGGACAGGAAAAAGCAAAGGTGGAAAAAATCCGGGGGAAAAAAGGCAAAAAATGGGGAAAAAAGGGGAAAATTGGGGATTTTGGGGTGGGGGAGGGGAGGAATTCCCGGATTTGGGGATGGGGGGGGGGAGGGGAGGGGGGGAGGGGAGGGGGAAAAGCGGCGCCTTTGTCCGAGGGTGGGGGAGGGGAAGGGAAAATCGGGATTTGGGGGGGTTTAATTAATGGGGAAATTGGGGATTTAATTAAGGGAAAAATCGGGATTTTGGGGTCTTTAATTAATGGGAAAATTGGGATTTGGGGGGTCTTTAATTAATGGGAAAATCGGGATTTGGGGGGGTTTAATTAATGGGGAAATTGGGGATTTAATTAAGGGAAAAATCGGGATTTTGGGGTCTTTAATTAATGGGAAAATTGGGATTTTGGGGGATCTTTAATTAATGGGAAAATTGGGATTTGGGGGGTTTTAATTAGTGGGAAAACTGGGGTTTTGGGGGGTTTAATTAATGGGAAAATTGGGATTTTGGGGTCTTTAATTAATGGGAAAATCGGGATTTTGGGGGGGAAAATGCAGATTTTGGGGTCTTTAATTAATGGGAAAATTGGGGGTTTAATTAAGGGAAAAATCGGGATTTGGGGAAAATAATGCGGATTTTGGGGGTTTTAATTAATGGGAAAATTGGGATTTTGGGGTTGTTAATTAATGGGAAAATTGGGATTTGGGGGGTTTTAATTAATGGGAAAATTTGGGTTTAATTAAGGGAAAAATCGGGATTTGGGGGGTTTTAATTAATGGGAAAAGTGGGGTTTAATTAAGGGAAAAATCGGGATTTTGGGGGGTTTTAATTAAGGGAAAAATTGGGATTTGGGGGGGTTTAATTAATGGGAAAATTGAGATTTTGGGGTCTTTAATTAATGGGAAAATTGGGGGTTTAATTAAGGGAAAAATCGGGATTTGGGGGAGTTTAATTAATGGGGAAATTGAGATTTTGGGGTCTTTAATTAATGGGAAAATTGGGGGTTTGATTGAGGGAAAAATCGGGATTGGGGGGGAAAATTGGGATTTTGGGGGTTAATTAATGGGAAAATTGGGGTATTAAGGGGAAAATCGGGATTTGGGGGGTTAATTAGTGGGAAAATTGGGGTTTTGGGGTCTTTAATTAATAGGAAAATTGGGATTTGGGGGGTTTTAATTAATGGGAAAATTGGGGTTTTAATTAAGGGAAAAATCAGGATTTGGGGGGTTATTAATTAATGGGAAAATTGGGGTTTTAATTAAGGGAAAAATCGGGATTTTGGGGTTGTTAATTAATGGGAAAATTGGGATTTTGGGGTCTTTAATTAATGGGAAAATTGGGGTTTTAATTAATGGGAAAAATCGGGATTTTGGGGGTTTTAATTAATGGGAAAATTGGGATTTTGGGGTTGTTAATTAATGGGAAAATTGGGATTTTAATTAAGGGAAAAATCGGGATTTTGGGGGGAAAATGTGGATTTTGGGGGGATTATCAAGGGAAAAATGGGGGTTTGTGGTCATTAATTAATGCAAAAATTGGGTTTTTTTGGAGGTTAATTAATGGAAAAAATAGGATTTATTTGCTCTTTAATTAAGGGAAATATTGGGATTTTGGGGGTCTTTAATTAAGGAAAATATTGGGATTTGGGGGTCTTTCATTAATGGGAAAATTGGGGTTTTGGGGGTTTAAATTAATGCAAAAATCCGAGGGTTTTGTTGGTTAATTAATGGGAAAAATGGGGATTTTGGAGTCTTTCATTAAGGGCAAAATTGGAGATTTGGGGGTCGTTAATTAGTGGGGAAATTGGGATTTTTTTGGTCGTTAATTAATGGGAAAATTGGGGTTTTGGGGGGGGGTTTAATTAAGTGAAAAATTGGGATTTTTGGGGTCTTTAATTAATGGAAAAAATGAGATTTTTTGGTCGTTAATTAATGGGAAAATTGGGGTTTTGGGGTTTTTAATTAAGGGAAAAATCGTGATTTTGGGGGGTTTATCAAGGGGAAAAATGGGGATTTGTGGTCATTAATTAATGCAAAAATCAGGGTTTTTTTGATTGTTAATTATGGGAAAAATTGGGGGTTTGGGGTCGTTAATTAGTGGGAAAAAGGGGGATTTGGGGGGTCCAATTAAGGGAAAATTGGGATTTTTTTGGCCGTTCATTGTGGGACCATTGGGAGTTTGGGGTTTTAATTCCTGGAATTGTTCAGGGTCTGAATTTAATTTGATTTTTGGGATTTTCCAGGATCCCGGAGCAGCCATGGATCCGTGGGGGGAGGAGGAGGAGGAGGAGCCCGAGGTCATTTTTGGGGAGGAGGAGGAGGAGGAGGAGGAGGAGGAGGAGGAGGAGGAAGATCCCTTCCAGCCCAGCGGGACCCAGGGTAAGTGTGGGAGGGCAAAAATCCCAAAAAAAACCAAAAATCCCATTAAAAATCCCAAAAATCCCCTTCAAAAATCCCAAAAATATCCCCAAAATCCCATTAAAAATCCCAAAAATCCCATTAAAAATCCCAAAACTCCCATTAAAAATCCCCTTCAAAAATCCCCAAAAAATCCCAAAAATCCCAATAAAAATCCCAAAAATCCCATTAAAAATCCCCTTCAAAAATCTCCAAAAAAATCCCAAAAATCCCATTAAAAATCCCCTTCGAAAATCCCCAAAAAATCCCATTAAAAATCCCAAAAATCCCACCAAAAAAAATCCCAAAAATCCCATTAAAAATCCCCAAAAAAATCCCATTAAAAATCCCAAAAATCCCATTAAAAATCCCACCAAAAAATCCCAAAAAAATCCCAAAAATCCCATTAAAAATCCCAAAAATCCCACCCAAAAAAATCCCATTAAAAATCCCCTTCAAAAAGACCCAAAAAATCCCAAAAATCCCACTCAAAAAATCCCAAAAATCCCATTAAAAATCCCCGAAAAATCCCAAAAATCCCATTAAAAATCCCATTAAAAATCCCCATCAAAAATCCCAAAAAAATCCCAAAAATCCCATTAAAAATCCCCAAAAAGTCCCAAAAATCCCATTAAAAATCCCACCCAAGAAAATCCAAAAAATCCCATTAAAAATCCCAAAAATCCCACCAAAAAAATCCCAAAAATCCCATTAAAAATCTGCCAAAAAATCCCAAAAATCCTATTAAAAATCCCAAAAATCCCACCCAAAAAAATCCCAAAAATCCCATTAAAAATCCCACCCAACGCAAAAATCCCATTAAAAATCCTATTAAAAATCCCATTAAAAATCCCCTTCAAAAATCCCCAAAAAAATCCCAAAAAATCCCATTAAAAATCCCAAAACTCCCATTAAAAATCCCCTTCAAAAATCCCCAAAAAATCCCAAAAATCCCAATAAAAATCCCCTTCGAAAATCCCCAAAAAATCCCATTAAAAATCCCCAAAAAAATCCCATTAAAAATCCCAAAAATCCCATTAAAAATCCCCCCAAAAAATCCCCAAAAAATCCCAAAAATCCCATTAAAAATCCCAAAAATCCCACCCAAAAAAATCCCAAAAATCCCATTAAAAATCCCCTTCAAAAATCCCATTAAAAATCCCCTTCAAAAATCCCAAAAAAATCCCCAAAATCCCATTTAAAATCCCAAAAATCCCATTTAAAATCCCCTTCAAAAATCCCCAAAAAATCCCACAAAAAAAATCCCATAAATCCCATTAAAATATCCCACAAATTCTGTTAAAAATTCCCCTAAATCCCATTTAAAAATCCCATAAATAAATCCCCAAAATCCCATTAAAAATGGGGAAAATTCCACAAAAAATGGGAAAACTCCCATAAAAAATGGGGAAAATTCCACAAAAAATGGGGGAAAATTCACATTAAAAATTGGGAAAATTCCACCTAAAAATGGGGGAAAATTCACATTAAAAAATTGGGAAAATTCCACCAAAAAATGGGGGAAAATTCACATAAAAAAATTGGGAAAATTCCCCCAAAAAATGGGGGGAAATTCACATAAAAAAATTGGGAAAATTCCCCCAAAAAATGGGGGAAAATTCACATAAAAAACTGGGAAAATTCCACCAAAAAATGGGGGGAAATTCACATAAAAATCGGGAAAATTCCCCCAAAAAATGGGGGAAAATTCACATAAAAAATTGGGAAAATTCCACCAAAAAATGGGGGGAAATGCCATTAAAAAAATGGGAAAATTCCACCAAAAAATGGGGGAAAATTCACATAAAAAATCGAGAAAATTCCACCAAAAAATGGGGGAAAATTCACATTAAAAAAATTGGGAAAATTCCCCCAAAAAATGGGGAAAATTCACATAAAAAATAGGGAAAATTCCACCTAAAAATGGGGGGAAATGCCATTAAAAAAATGGGAAAATTCCACCAAAAAATGGGGGAAAATTCACATAAAAAATCGGGAAAATTCCACCAAAAAATGGGGGAAAATTCACATAAAAAACTGGGAAAATTCCACCAAAAAATGGGGGGAAATTCACATAAAAAACTGGGAAAATTCCACCAAAAAATGGGGGGAAATTCACATAAAAAATTGGGAAAATTCCACCAAAAAATGGGGGAAAATTCACATTAAAAAATTGGGAAAATTCCACCAAAAAATGGGGGAAAATTCACATTAAAAAATTGGGAAAATTCCACCAAAAAATGGGGGAAAATTCACATTAAAAAACTGGGAAAATTCCACCAAAAAATGGGGGAAATTCACATTAAAAAATCGAGAAAATTCCGCCAAAAATGGGGGGAAATTCACATTAAAAAATCGAGAAAATACCGCCAAAAAATGGGAGAAAATTCACCTAAAAAATCTGGGAAAATTCCATGGGAAAATTCTATTAAAAAATCGGGGAAATCCCACAAAAAACGAGGGAAACCCCACTAAAAAATTGGGAAAATCCGCATTAAAAGTGGGAAAAAATCCAGAAAAATTGGGAAAACTCCACGACAAAGCCCCAAAATTCCGATTTTGCCCCTCTCCGGCCGCAGGCAGCCGCGATTCCGAGCCGAGCTTTCCTCGGAGCCTCGCGCCGAGCCCCGAGCGCGGGAGTTTCCGCCGGAGCGTGGTGCGGCAGATCGAGCCCGGCGCTTCCTCCTCGTCCAAAACGCCCCAAAAAAGCCCAAATTTCGCCAACTTCTCCGGCGTCGTCGTCCTCCAGAAGAGCTACGAGTGCTCGGAGTGCGGGAAGAGCTTCAGCTGCGGCTCCCACTTCTCCAAGCACCGGCGCACGCACACGGGCGAGAAACCGTTCCGCTGCTCGCGCTGCGGCAAGAGCTTCAACGTCTCGTCCAACCTTTACCGGCACCAACGCAGCCACGGCGACGCGGCGGATAAACCGCGGGGTTTATCGCATCGATGCGACGAGCGCGGGAAGAGTTTCCGCCGCGACAAAGAGCTGGCCGCCCACCGGCGCTCGCACGGCGGCGATTTGCCGTTCCGCTGCGGCGACTGCGGCAAGGGCTTCTCGTGGAGCTCGCATTGGCTGCGGCACCGGCGCATTCACACCGGCGAGAAGCCGTACGAGTGCCAGGAGTGCGGCAAGAGCTTCTCGCGGAGTTCCCACCTCTACCGGCACCAACGCGGCCACGCCGGCGGCCGCTCCTACATCTGCACCTACTGCGGCCGCAGTTTCGGCAGCATCCTGCACTTCGAGCGGCACCAAGGCACGCACACCGGCGTCCGGCCCTACAAATGCTCGCTGTGCCGCAAGAGCTTCGGCGACGCGCCGGCGCTGGTGAAGCACCAACGGCTTCACCTCGGCGAGGGCCCCTTCCGGTGCGAGGATTGCGACAAAAGCTTCGGCGCCCGCTCGCAGTACGCGCGGCACCGCCGCAGCTCCCACGCCGGAGCCGGCGCCGAGAAGCCGTACCGGTGCCGGGACTGCGGCAAGAGCTTCTCGTGGAGCTCCCACTGGGAGAGGCACCGACGCATTCACACCGGCGAGAAACCCTACGAGTGCCAGGAGTGCGGCAAGAGCTTCGGGAGGACGTCGCATCTTTACCGGCACCAGCGGACGCACGCCGGCGGGCGGCCCCACGTGTGCGCCGAGTGCGGGAAGAGTTTTAACTCCACGCTGCACTTCCAGAAGCATCAGAGGGCGCACGGCGCCGCGGCGGGGAAGAGCCGCGGGGAGCGCGGGAAGACGTTCTCGGAGGCGGCGGCGTTGGCCGAGCATCGACGGGTTCATGAGGATTCCCAAAAATCCTGTTCGGAACGCGGGAAAACGCTCGCGGAGGCGTCTGCGTTGGCCAAGCGTCGACGGGTCCGTGAGGAGACGCAGAAAATTGGGAGATCTTTGGTGGAATCCCAGAAAATCGGGAAATCGTCAGTCGAATCGTCGGCGTTGGCCAAGAACCAACGGGTTCGTGAGGAGAGGCAAAAATCCTGCTCGGAATGTGGGAAATCGTTCTTGAGTCCGTCGGCGTTGGCCAAACATCGACGGGTTCATGAGAATTCCCAAAAAATTGGGGGATCTTTGGTGGAATCCCAAGAAATTGGGACATCCTTGGAAGAATCCCAAGAAATTTGCTCCAAATGTGGAAAAACCTTCGGAGATCCTTCAATGTTGGCCAAACATCAACGGGTTCATGAGGAGACCCAAAAAATCGAGAAATCGTTGGTTGATTTGTCAACGTTGGCCAAGAGTCAACGGGTTCATGAGAATTCCCAAAAATCCTGCTCGGAACGCGGGAAAACGTTCTCGAATCCGTCGGCGTTGGCCAAGCATCGACGGGTCCATGAGGAGACACAAAAAATTGGGAATTCTTTGGTGGAATCCCAAAAAATTGGGAAATCGTCGGTCGATTCGTCGGCGTTGGCCAAGAACCAACGGGTTCGTGAGGAGAGGCAAAAATCCTGCTCGGAATGTGGGAAATCGTTCTTGAGTCCGTCGGCGTTGGCCAAACATCGACGGGTTCATGAGAATTCCCAAAAAATTGGGGGATCTTTGGTCAATTCATCAACGTTGGCCAAGAATCAACAGGTTCACGAGGAGACACAAAAAAGTGGGAGATCCTTGGAGGAATCCCAAAAAATTGGGAAATCCTTGGAAGAATCCCAAGAAATTTGCTCCAAATGTGGAAAAACCTTTGGAGATCCTTCAACGTTGGCCAAACATCAACAGGTTCATGAGGAGACCCAAAAAAGTGGGAGATCCTTGGTGGAATCCCAAAAAATTGGGAAATCGTTGGTGGAATCCCAAAAAATCGGGAAATCTTTGGAAGAATCCCAAAAAATTGGGAGATCTTTGGAAGAAGCCCAAGAAATTGGGAAATCCTTGGAAGAATCCCAAAAATCCTGCTCGGAATGTGGGAAAACATTCTCGAATCCGTCGGCGTTGGCCAAACATCGACGGGTCCATGACGAGACACAAAAAATTGGGAATTCTTTGGTGGAATCCCAAAAAAGTGGGAGATCTTTGGAAGAATCCCAAGAAATTGGGAAATCCTTGGAAGAATCCCAAGAAATTTGCTCCAAATGTGGAAAAACCTTTGGAGAACCTTCAACGTTGGCCAACCATCGACGGCTCCATGAGAATTCCCAAAAAATTGGGAAATCCTTGGAAGAATCCCAAAAAATTGGGAAATCTTTGGTGGAATCCCAAAAAATCGGGAAATCTTTGGAAGAATCCCAAGAAATTGGGAAATCCTTGGAAGAATCCCAAAAAATCGGGAAATCTTTGGATGAATCCCAAAAAATTGGGAAATCTTTGGAAGAATCCCAAAAAATTGGGAAATCCTTGGAAGAATCCCAAGAAATTTGCTCCAAATGTGGAAAAACCTTTGGAGATCCTTCAACGTTGGCCAACCATCAACAACTCCACGATTCCGAGCGGAATTCCGGGATCAGATCCCAAATCCGGAATTTCGGAGAGGAGGAAATGTCGGAAAAATGAAAAATCCAAAAAAAAAAAAAATTTTTGGGGAATTTTTTTTTCCGACGTTTTCCCGGTCGTAGATTTTGGGTAGAGTAGGAAAAAGTAGGGGTAGAAATGGTTAAAAAAAATATAAAAATTGGAATTTTTTTTTTTTTTCAGGGATTTTTTTCCCAGATAAATTTAAAAAAATTGGAGGAAATTTTGGAATTTTGGGTGGGAAAATCCCGGTTTGGAAGAAAATTGGGAATTTTGGGCGGTTTCGTAATTTATTGTATTTATTCAGCTGGGAAATTTTGGGATAAAAATCCCAAAAATTGGGGAAAAAAAAGGATTTGATCCCAAAAATTTTCATGGATTGGGGTGGGGGAAAAAAAAAATTGGGAATTTTGGGGTTTTTTGGGATTTTTTTGGAGTTTTCTTCTTTGTTTGTAATGTGAATAAAAAATAGATTTAGTGAGGAAGTCCTGGAATTTTTTTCTTGGGGGTGGAATTGGGGAAAAGTGGGGAAAAATTCTGGGAAATTTGGGAATTTTGGGGGAATTTTTTGGGATTTTTTGGGGAATTTTTTTAGGCAAATCTTTGGGGATTATTTGGGATTTTTGGGGAATTATTTGGGATTTTTTAGGGAAAATCTTTGGGGCATTTTTGGGGGATTTTTTGGGGATTTTTATTGCATTTTTTGGGAATCCCGTGGGAATTTTGGGGGGCAAATTTTTGGGGATTATTTGGGATTTTTTGAGGAATTTTGAGGGAATTATTTGGGATTTTTGGAGGAGTTTTGGGGGGAATTTGGGGAATTTTTGGGGGCAAATCCTTGGGAATTCTTGGGGGTTATTTTGGGAATTTTTGGGGCAAATATTTGGGAATTATTTGGGATTTTTTGGGGGGAAGTTTTGGACATTTTTTTGGGAATTATTTGGGGTAAAACTTTGGGGATTCTTTGGGATTTTTGGGGGGATTTTTTGGGCATTATTTGGGAATCCCTTGGGAATTTGGGGGCAAATATTTCGGGATTTTTTGGGGAATTTTTGGGTATTTTTTGGGAATCCCTTGGGAATTTTGGGGGCAAATATTTGGGATTTTTTTTGGCATTTTTTGGGGCACATTTTTGGGAATCCCTTGGGAATTTTGGGGGCAAATCTTTGGGATTTTTTTGGCATTTTTGGGGCACATTTTTGGGAATCCCTTGGGATTTTTAGGGGGGCAAATCCTTGGGATTTTTTTGGGGCATTTTTGGGGCAAATCCTTGGGAATTTTTGGGTGCAGATCTTTGGGAATTCTTTGGGTATTTGGGAATTTCTGGGGCGACTCCTTGGGAGGTTTTGGGAGGAGGAAGAGGAGGGGGAGGAAGAGGAGGAGAAGTGAGGGAGGAAGAAGAGGGAGAGGAGAAACAGAGGGGGGGGGGGAGGAGGAGGAGAGAAGGGGAGGAAGAGGAGGAGAGGGGGGAGAGGAGGAGGAAGAAGAGGAGTAGAAATAAGGGAGGAAGGAGAGAGAGGAGGAGGCAGAGGAAGGAGGAGGGAAGGGGGAGGAAGAAGAGGAGGAGAAACAAGGGAGGAAGAAGAGGGAGAGGAGGAAGAGGGGGGAGAGGAGGAGGAAGAGGAGGAGGAGGGAAAGGAGGAGGAGGAAGAGCGGGAGGGGGAGAGGGAGGAGGAGGAGGAGGAGGAGGAGGGAAAGGAGAGGGAAGGGGGAGGAAGAAGAGGAGGAGGAGGAGGAAGAGGAGGAGGGAAGGGGGAGGAAGAGGAGGAGGAGGAGGAGGGAAAGGGGAGGAAGAGGAGGAGGAGGAGGAGGGAAGGAGGAGGGAAGGGGGAGGAAGAGGAGGAGGAGGGAAGGGGGAGAGGGAGGAGGCGGCGGCTCCTCTGTATCCGGGTCACGCCGGGAGCCGCCTCCGGCGGGACCGGGAGCGGGAACGGAGCGGGAACGGGATCGGAACCGGGTCCGGAACGGGATCGGAACCGGGTCCGGAACGGGATCGGAACCGGGTCCGGGACTGGGAGCGGGAACGGAGCGGGAACGGGATCGGAGCCGGGTCCGGAACGGGATCGGAACCGGGACCGGGACTGGGAGCGGGAACGGAGCGGGAACGGGTCTGGATCGGGATCAGAACCGGGTCCGGAACGGGATCGGGTTCGGGATCGGGAGTGGGAGTGGGAACGGGATCGGAACCGGGTCCGGAACGGGGAAGGGATCGGGAGCGGGACTGGGAGCGGGAACGGAGCGGGAACGGGATCGGGATCGGAACCGAGGCGGGAACGGGATCCGGAGCGGGACCGGGACTGGGAGCGGGAACGGGATCAGAACCGGATCGGGAACGGGATCGGGATTAGAACGGGATCGGGAACGGGATCGGGAGTGGGACCGGAACCGGGATCGGGATGGAGATCGGGACCGAGACTGGGAATGGGATCGGAGCGGGAGCGGGATTGGGTCAGCAGCGGGATCGGGATCGGGATCAGAACCGGGTCGGGACCGGGACCGGGAGCGGGTTCGGATCGGGATTAAAACCGGGTCAGGAACAGGATCAGGACCGGGACCAGGATCGGGATCGGGACCGAGACTGGGAGTGGGATTGGGTCGGAATCCGGGCTAGAACTGGGTTGGGATCGGGACCGGGACCGGGACCGGGACTGTGAACAGGAGCGGGAACGGGATCGGGACCGGGTCAGGATCGGGACCAGAACCAGGTCGGGAAAGGGATCGGGACCAGGATCGGGAGTGAGATCGGGACCGGGACTGGGTCGGGACCAGGATTAGAACAGGACCGGGACTGGGATTAGGAGCAGGATCAGAATCGGGTCCAGGAACGGGATCAGCACAGTCCAGGATCGGGATCGGGATCGGGATCGGGATTGGGATCAGGTCCGGACAGGGATCGGGAGTGGGATCGGGTCCAGTTTGGGATCAGGATCGGGATCGGGATTTGAACCAGGCTGGGATCAGGACCGGGATTGGGATCGGGATCAGGATTAGTTCTGGGATCAGGACCGGGATCGGGATCAGGATTAGTTCTGGGATCGGGATCGGGATCAGGATTAGTTCTGGGATCAGGATCAGGATCAGGATCAGGATTAGTTCTGGGATCAGGATCGGGATCAGGATCAGGATTAGTTCTGGGATCAGGATCGGGATCGGGATCGGGATTAGTTCTGGGATCAGGATCGGGATCAGGATCAGGATTAGTTCTGGGATCAGGATCGGGATCGGGATCGGGATTAGTTCTGGGATCAGGATCGGGATCGGGATTAGAACCGGGACCGGGACTGGGACTGGGAGAGGGATCAGATCGGGATCGGGATTGGGATCAGATTGGGAACGGGATCAGGACCAGGCTCTGGTTGGGATCAGGTCCAGTTTGGGATCAGGTCCGGTTTGGGATCAGGTCTGGTTTGGGATCAGGTCCGGGTTGGGATCAGGTCCAGTTTGGGATCAGGTCTGGTTTGGGATCAGGTCCGGTTTGGGATCAGGTCTGGTTTGGGATCAGGACCAGGCTGGGTTTGGGATCAGGTCCAGTTTGGGATCAGGTCTGGGTTGGGATCAGGTCCAGTTTGGGATCAGGTCTGGTTTGGGATCAGGACCAGGCTGGGTTTGGGATCAGGTCTGGGTTGGGATCAGGTCTGGGTTGGGATCAGGTCTGGGTTGGGATCAGGACCAGGCTGGGTTTGGGATCAGGTCCAGTTTGGGATCAGGTCTGGGTTGGGATCAGGTTGGGTTTGGGATCAGGTCTGGGTTGGGATCAGGTCCAGTTTGGGATCAGGTCCAGTTTGGGATCAGGTCTGGGTTGGGATCAGGTCCAGTTTGGGATCAGGTCCAGTTTGGGATCAGGTCTGGGTTGGGATCAGGACCAGGCTGGGTTTGGGATCAGGTCCGGTTTGGGATCGGGTCCGGTTTGGGATCGGTTTTGGGATTGGAACCGGCTCGTAATCGGTTTTGGGATCGGTTTTGGGATTGGGATCGGTGCAGGGAGACCCCAAACCTGGAGGGACCCCGCACTGACCCCACACCGCCCCCAGCAGTCCCAAATTCCCCCCAAAATGTCCCAGAATTGTCTCAAAATTTCACCCAAATCCTTCCCAAAATCATCTCAAAATCATCCCAAATTCCCCCCAAATCATCCCAGAATTGTCCCAAAATTTCCCCTAAAATTCCCCCAAATCCACCCCAAAATCATCCCAAAATTTCCCCCAAATCCACCCCCAAAACATCCTAAAATTGCCTTAAAATTTCCCCAAATCCACCCCAAAATCATCCCAAAATTTCCTCCAAATCCTCCCAAAATTATCCCAAATTTTTTCCTCCAATTCCCCCTGAAAAATCCCAAAATCCCCCCCAATATTTTCCCCAAAATTACCTAAAAATTTCACACGAAAAATCCCAAACTTGTCCCAAAATTTCCTCCAAAATCCCCCCAAATCCACCCCAAAATCCTCCTCAATATTTCCCCCAAATTACCCCCAAATTCCACCTGAAAAACCCCAAAATTATCCCAAATTTTCCCTCAAATCCACCCCAAAATTCCCCCAAATTTTCCCCCAAAATAATTCAAAAATCCCCCCAAAATTTCCTCCAAATCGCCCCAAAATTATCCCCAAATTCCCCCTGAAAAATCCCAAAATTATCCCAAATTTTCCCCCAAATCCACCCCAAAATTCCCCCAAATTTTTCCCCAAATTCCCCCAAAATAATTCAAAAATCCCCCCAAAATTTCCTCCAAATCGCCCCAAAATTATCCCCAAATTCCCCCTGAAAAATCCCAAAATTTCCCCAAAATTCCCCCCAAAAAAGCCCCAAAATTCCCAAAATTTTGGGGATCCTGACGGGAATTTTTGGGATTTTTGGGATTTTTCAGGCTCGGATTTGGGATTTTGGGGTGAAGATGCAGGAGAATTACGAGAACGTCATTTCCTTGGGTAAGAACATCCCAAAAATTTGGGAATTTTGGGAATTTTTTGGGAATTTTTTGGAATTTTTGGGGTGTTCCAAGTGCAAAATTTGGGGGGGGGGAAAGAAAAATTCTGATGGGAAATTTTGGGATTTTTAAGGGGGGAATTTTGGGATTTTTTGAGGAATATTTTGAATATTTTTAAATGTAATTTTAGTATTTTTAATGTTAATATTTTCATTTTAATTCCAATAATTTAATTTTAATAAATTGAGGTTTAATACTGGAAATATTTAAATAATTCAAAACATTATTTAGTATTTTAACTTTATTTTAATAATCTAATTTTAACATTTTAAATATTTTTATAAATTTCAATGATTTTAAAGTATTTTATAATATTTTAAAATATTTTTGGGGGTGAGAATTTTGGGAATTCCCTAAGGAACGAAATTGGGATTTTTTGGGAATATTTTTAATATTTTTAAAATCTAATTTTAGTATTTTTAATGTTAATATTTTAATTTTAATCTCAATAATTTAATTCTAATACATTTAGTTTTAATATTGGAAATTTTTAAACAATCCAAAATATTATTTAATATTTTAAGCTGAATTTGAATAATTTTAATTTCATTTATTTTTTTATATTTTTAATATTTTACATTATGTTAAAAATATTTAAAAATATTTTTGGGGGTGGGAATTTTGGGGAATTCCCTAAGGAACAACTTTGGGAATTTTTTAGAATTTTTTGGGACCGTCTGGGGCAAAATGTTGGGAGATTTTTGATTTTTTGGGACCCCCTGGGGCAAAATTTTAGGAATTTTTTGGAATTTTTTGGGACCCACTGGGGTAAAATTTTGGGAATTTTTTGATTTTTTTGGGAGGAATTCCAAGGCACAAATTTGATGGAAATTTTTTTATTTTTGTAGGGAATTCCTTGAGGCAAAATTTTTAAAAATTTAAATTTTTTAACCCCCAAAATTCCATCTGGAATTTCGCTGCCTCAGTTTCCCCACATCGATTTTTCCCCGAAATTTCGCCCAAAATTTGGGGATTTCACCCCAAAACGGAGCCGGGACGGGAAAACAAACTCTGAAAATTCCCAAAATTCACCAAAATTCCCCAAAATTCCCCAAAATTCCCATTTTCCCCCCAAAGCCGAGGAGATCGCCATCAGTTGGCCGCGGATCACCGCGTTCGCCGAATCGCACCGGAGACGCGGCCTCGGCGCCGGTGAGTCAAGAAGGGCTTGGGCTCTTCCAGTTGGCCAACGCGACCCAACGAGGTTTGGGCTCTTCCAGTTGGTCAACGCAACCATGGATGGGTTGGGCTCTTCCAGTTGGCCAACGCGACCCAACGAGGGTTGGGAATCTTCCAGTTGGCCAACGCGACCCAACGAGGGTTTGGGCTCTTCCAGTTGGCCAACGTGACCCAGTGAGGGTTCGGGCTCTTCCAGTTGGCCAACGCAACCGTGGATGGGTTGGGAATCTTCCAGTTGGCCAACGCAACCATGGATGGGTTGGGCTCTTCCAGTTGGCCAACGCGACCCAAAGTGGGTTTGGGCTCTTCCAGTTGGCCAACGCAACCCAATGAGGGTTTGGGCTCTTCCAGTTGGCCAACGCAACCCAATGAGGGTTTGGGCTCTTCCAGTTGGCCAACGCGACCCAACGAGGGTTGGGAATCTTCCAGTTGGCCAACGCAACCAAGACCTTGGTTGGTCAAGCCAATCAAGAGAAGGTTTTGGATGTTCTGATTGGTCAATCCAACCTAGAAGGGGTTGGGCTCTTCCAGTTGGCCAACGTGACCAAGACCTTGGTTGGTCAACCCAATCAAGGGTTGGACTCTTCCAGTTGGCCAACGCAACCCAACGAGGGTTTGGGCTCTTCCAGTTGGCCAACGCAACCAAGACTTTGATTGGCCAACGCAACCAAGAGTGGGTTTGGATGTTCTGGTTGGTCAATCCAACCATGAAGGGTTGGACTCTTCCAGTTGGCCAACGCGACCCAACGAGGGTTTGGGCTCTTCCAGTTGGCCACCGCGACCAAGAGAGGGTTTAAAATTGAATTGAACCAAATCTTTGGGATTTTCAGGAATTTTCCCCCAGATTTTGAGGATTTTCCGGAAGGTCCCCAAAATCTTTGGGATTTTCAGGAATTTCTTCCAAAATTCGACCCAGAAATTTTGTGAATTTTGGGAATTCCCTCAAAACCCCTCCAAAATCTTTGGAATTTTCAGGAATTTTCCTTTCATTTGCCCCAAACCCTTGGGATTTTCAGGAATTTCTTCCAAAATTTGACCCAGAAATTTTGTGAATTTTGGGAATTCCCTGAAAATCCCTCAAAACCTTTGGAATTTTCAGGAATTTTCCTTTAATTTGCCCCAAACCCTTGGGATTTTCATCAATTTTCCCCAAATCCATCTGAAATCTTTGTGATATTCAGGAATTCCCCCCAAAAAATTTGTTTTGTTTTCAGGAATTCCCCTCCAAAATCATTGGAACTTTCAGGAGTTTCCCCTTAAAATTTGACCAAAATCTTGGGGATTTTCAGGAATTTCTTCCAAAATTCGACCCAGAAATTTTGTGAATTTTTTGGGGAATTCCCTGAAAATCTTTGGAATTCTCGACAATCGCCTCGAAATCTCAAAATTTTTTTAACTTTTTTCCAATTTTCTCTCCCCGCGCAGCCGCCGACTCCGAGGGCGAGCAGCCCCGCCCCTCCCCCCCTCCGGCCCCGCCCCCTCCGCCTCCCCGAGGGGCGGGGCTTGAGGGGGCGGGGCCGGAAGGGGCGGGGCCGGAAGGGGCGGGGCCGGAGCTGCGGCGGCAGCTGGGGCTGATCCTGCAGGCGGCCGGGCGGAGCCGCGTGGAGAAGATGCTGCGGGAGCTGGTGCGCGAGCAGGGCCCGGCCGCCAAACGGCGACGGAGCCGCGCCAGGGCCGACAAGGATTCCGGTGAGATTCGCTGCAAAAATTCCCGAAAAAAAAATATTTCAAATCCTTCCCCCAAAAAAATTCCTGAAAAAAAAAATCCCCCCCGTAAAAAAATTCCTCCCCAAAAAAAATCCGAAAAAATTCCCTAAAAAATTCAAAAATAATTCCCAAAAAATTCCCTAAAAAATTCGTTAAAAATTTATAAATAATTCCCAAAAAAATTCCCAAAAAAATTCCTTAAAAATTAAAAATAATTCCCAAAATAATTCCCAAAACATTCCCTTAAAAATTCCTGAAAAATTTATAAATAATTCCCAAAAAATTCCCTTAAAAATTCCTGAAAAATTTAAAAATAATTCCCAAAAAAATTCCCTTAAAAATTCCTCAAAAATTTAAAAATAATTCCCCAAAAAATTCCCAAAAAAATTCCTTAAAAATTAAAAATAATTCCCAAAATAATTCCCCCAAAAATTCCCCCAAAAATTCCCCCAAAAATTCCCCCAAAAATTCCCCCAAAAATTCCCTAAAAAATTCCTGAAAAATTTAAAAATGATTCCCAAAAAATTCCCTAAAAAATTCCTGAAAAATTTAAAAATAATTCCCAAAAAAATTCCCCCAAAAATTCCTAAAAAATTAAAAAGTATTCCTAAAAAAATTGCCAAAAAAGTTCCCTAAAACATTCCCTTAAAAATTCCTGAAAAATTTAAAAATAATTCCCAAAAAATTCCCTAAAAAATCCGAAAAAGTTAAAAATAATTCCCCAAAAATTTCCCCCCCAAAAAATGTCCAAAAGTTTAAAAATGATCCCCAAAAATCCTGGAAATTTTAAAGTCATCCCCAAAAAAGTTCCCCCAAAAGTTCCTAAAAAATTAAAAATAATTCCTAAAAAATACTAAAAAATTAAAAATAATTCCCAAAAAAATTCCCAACAAAATTCCTAAAAAATTAAAAATAATTCCCCAAAAATTCCCTCAAAAGTTCCCTCAAAAATTCCCTAAAAATTTAAAAATAATTCCCAAAAAAAATCCCCAAAAAATTCCTAAAAAATTAAAAATTATTCCCAAAAAAATTCCCCCAAAAATTCCTAAAAAATTAAAAATCCATTCATTAAAGACCCAAAAATCCCAATTTGCCCTTTCATTAAAGACGCCCCAAATCCCCAATTTTTCCATTCATTAAAGACCCAAATTTTTCCCCAAATTTTCCCTTCATTAAAAACCCCCAAATCCCCCAATTTTCCAATTCCAAACCAAAAAATCCCAATATTTCCATTCATTAAGGACCCAGAAATCCCAATTTTTCCATTCATTAAAGACCCAAAAATCCCAATGTTCCCTTTCATTGAAGACCCCCCAAATCCCCAATTTTTCCATTCATTAAAGACCCAAAAATCCCAATATTTCCATTCATTAAAAACCCCCCAAATCCCCAATTTTTCCATTCATTAAAGACCCAAAAATCCCAATATTTCCATTCATTAAAAACCCCCCAAATCCCCAATTTTTCCATTCATTAAAGACCCAAAAATCCCGATATTTCCATTCATTAAAGATCCCCCAAATCCCCAATTTTTCCATTCATTAAAGACCCAAAAATCCCAATTTTTCCATTCATTAAAGACCCAAAAATCCCAATGTTCCCTTTCATTGAAGACCTCCCAAATCCCCAATTTTTCCATTCATTAAAGACCCAAAAATCCCAATATTTCCATTCATTAAAGACCCAAAAATCCCAATGTTCCCTTTCATTGAAGACCTCCCAAATCCCCAATTTTTCCATTCATTAAAGACCCAAAAATCCCGATATTTCCATTCATTAAAGATCCCCCAAATCCCCAATTTTTCCATTCATTAAAGACCCAAAAATCCCCAATTTTTCCATTCATTAAAGATCCCCCAAATCCCCAATATTTCCATTCATTAAAGACCCAAAAATCCCAATATTTCCGTTCATTAAAGACCCCCCAATCGCCCTTTCCAGGCGCCGTCGCCGCCATCGTCCCCGAAGACGCCGCCCCGACCCCTCTGACCGCCCGGGACCCTCCCCAACCTCCCCCCCCGACCGACCCCAACGCCGCCCCCTCCCCAAAAACCCCAAAAACCCCGAACGCCGCCGGGAGCTGCTCGGGCTGCGGCGCCGACCCCGCCGAACCGCGGCGCTGCTGCTCCGGGCGCCGCCGGCCGCCGCAGCCGAAACCGCACCGCTGCGCCGACTGCGGCAAGGCCTTCAGCCGCGGCTCCAACCTGGCGCAGCACCGGCGCATCCACACCGGGGAGCGGCCGCACCGCTGCGGCGACTGCGGCAAGGGCTTCATCCAGCGCTCCGACCTGGAGCGGCACCGGCGCGTCCACACCGGCGAGCGGCCGTACGCGTGCGGCGAGTGCGGCAAGAGCTTCAGCGTCAGCTCCCACCTGGATCGGCACCGGCGCGTTCACGCCGGCGGGCCGGGCCCGCCGCAGCGACCGAGCGGCAAAGCCAAAAACGAGACGGCGCCGGCGACGGAATCGGCGCCGTTCCGCTGCCAGGACTGCGGCAAAACCTTCGCCCGGCGCTCGGCGCTGGCCAAGCACCGCAAGACGCACGCGGGTGAGCGGCCGCACCGCTGCGGCGACTGCGGCAAGAGCTTCAGCCGCGGCTCCAACCTGACGCAGCACCGGCGCATCCACACCGGCGAGCGCCCGTTCGCGTGCGGCGACTGCGGCAAAGGGTTCATCCAGCGCTCCGACCTCGAGCGGCACCAGCGCGTGCACACCGGCGAGCGGCCGTACGCGTGCGGCGAGTGCGGCAAGAGCTTCAGCGTCAGCTCCCACCTGGATCGGCACCGGAAGATCCACGCGGCCGAACGCGCCTCGTACCGCTGCCCCGAGCACCTGGCCGGGTTTTTGGCGCAGCACCGGCACGGGAGGCTCTTCCAGTGCGGGCAGTGCGGGCGGTGTTTCGGTCAAGGCGCGGCGTTGCTGAAGCATCAGCGCTCTCACGGCGCCGCCGGCGGTGTTGGCGGATCGGCGTCGCCGAAATGTTTGGATTGCGGGAAAAGCCGGGGCTTGTGCCAGGATTGCGGGCGCCAACCGGAATCGGCGGCGGCGGCGCCGGAGAAGCCGTACAAATGCCAGGAATGCGGGAAGAGCTTCGGGCAGCGCTCGGCGTTGGTGAAGCACCGGCGCATCCACACCGGCGAGAAACCCTACAAGTGCCCGGACTGCGCCAAGGGCTTCATCCAAAAATCCGACCTCACCATCCACCGGCGCATGCACACCGGCGAGAAGCCGTACGAGTGCCGCGAGTGCGGGAAGCGCTTCAGCGTCTCCTCCAACCTCCTGACGCACCAGAGGACGCACCTGGGCGAGAAACCCTTCGGGTGCCCCGAGTGCGGCAAGAGCTTCATCCAGCGCTCCGAGCTCACCATCCACCGGCGCGTCCACACCGGCGAGAAACCCTACGGCTGCGGCGAGTGCGGCAAGCGCTTCAGCCGCAGCTCGCACCTCAACCGGCACCGCCGCACCCACGGCAAGGCCGGCGCGGCCGCCGCCTCTTCCTCCTCCTCTTCCTCTTCCTCCTCTTCCTCCTCATCCTCGTCCTTCTCCTCTTCTTCCTCTTCGTTTTCCTCTTCTTTCTCCTCCTCCTCCTCCTCGGCCTTCCCGGCGTTCCCGGGCTCCTCGGCCGTGCCGGCGCCGTTGGAGCTGCCCTGGGCGTTGGCGCTGCCGGGCCGGGCGTTCCCGGGGTTCCCGGTGGGTAATTGATTAATGAATTAATTAATGGAAGGGAGGTGGTTAATGAGGGGGTGGGGAATTAAAAGCGGGGAGGAGGTGGTGGGGGGATGGGCGGCAGCGGGGTCCCAGTGCTCCCGGTGCCCAGCTGGGCTTGGCCAACCCAACATTGGCTCGGTCCCATTGAATTCCCGTTCTAATTAATGGTCTCTAATTAATTAGGGGCGATTTAATCCATTAATTAGGTGTGAAGAATGGGAATTCCCATCATTCCATGGTTCTGGTGGGTTCCCATCACTCCCAGTGCTCCCAGTGCCCAACTGGGATTGGCCAACCCCCAACATTGGCTCGGTCCCATTGAATTCCCGTTCTAATTAACGGTCTCTAATTAATTAGGGGTGATTTAATCCATTAATTAAGTGGGAAATGGGGATTCCCATCATTCCATGGTTCCCATCACTCCCAGTGCTCCCAGTGCCCAGCTGGGATTGGCCAATGGAAGAGCCAAGGTTGAGTTTGGTCCCAACTCATTCCCATTCCAATTTGGTGACCAATTAACCATCTGTAATTAATTAGAGGTGATTAAATCCATTAATTAAGTTAGGACACGAGGAATTCCCATCATTCCATGGTTCCCACCATTCCCAGTGCTCCCAGTGCCCAACTGGGATCAAGGATCCATCCCTGGCTTTGGTCCCAACTCGTTCCATGGCTAATTAACGATCTCTAACTAATTAGGGATGATTTAATTCATTAATTAAGTGGGAAATGGAGAATTCCCATCACTCCCAGTGCTCCCAGTGCCCAACTGGGATTGGCCAACCCAACACCCAACCTTGGCTTGCTCCCATTCAATTCCCATTCTAATTAACAATCTCTCATTAATTAGGGGATGGTTAATTGGCTAATTAATGAGCTGAGGGGGAATTCCCAGCATTCCCAGTGTTCCCAGTACTCCCAGTGCCCAACTGGGATTGGCCAACCCAACGCTGGGGGATCTTCCCAACAATCCGGTTCCTAAATTTGGGGGAAAAACCCCCAAAATTGGGAAAAAATTAAAAAAGAAAGAATTGAGAAAAAAAATCCCAAAAATTTGGGAAAAAACCAAAAAAATATTGGGAAAAAGCACCCAAAAAATTAGGGGAAAAATACGAAATATTGGGAAAAATTTGGGGAAAATGCCAAAATTTGGGAAAACACGTGAAATTCCAAGAAAGGAACTCAAAAATTGGGGAAAAAAACGTAAAAACTTTGGAAAAAAACCTTAAAAATTTGGGAAAAAAATGATGAAGTTTGGGGGAAAAAAAAATCAAAATTTGGGGGAAAATTTAAAGTTTAGGGAAAAAAGTCAGAACTTGGGAAAAAAAATTCCCAAATTTGGGCCATGAATTTAACCAAATGTGGGTTTGGAAGGAAAAATTGAATTTTCTTTTGAATTTTTTGGGTTTTTCCCAAAAAATGGGAGCGAACTCGAGCTTTTTGTAAACTTTTTTTTTCTTCTTTTGTAATGAAATTTTGGATTTTTTGGGGTTTTTTTGTTACTTTTGTGACTTTGTATTTTCTGTGTCGGGTCAATAAAAATCCGACTTGGGCTGAAAATGCCAAAAAATTGGGATTTTTCTGATTATTTTCTATAAAATTTATATAAAAATTTAGGGATAAAGTGGTCAAAAATTGGAATTTTTTCCATCATTTTCCCCCCATTCTGACCACAGGAATTTCTAATAAAGACACGACCCCTGCTAATTAACTCAATTATTTTAATTAATTAAAATATTCAATACCCCCCAAATGGAATCACAATAAATAATCCAGAGGTAATTAATCAATAAATAATTAATAATTAGTAGCAAATAAATAATGATAAATAAATAATAATAAATAAGGACAAATAAATAATAATAAATAACATAAATAATTATTATAAATAATTAATAATTAATAAAGTCAGCAGCCACAGGTGCTGAAGCTGAGGTAGAGGCGACCTCATTAATTAAAACCTCATTAACGAGGCCATCCTGACCACGCCCCTTTCCAGTGCTCCCAGTTCCAAACTGGGATTGGGCAACCTCAAAATTCCAACATTGGGTTTGTTCCCACCTTAATTAGGAGCTAATTAATGAACTGGCCATTAATTAGACAGTAATTAACCAGTTAATTAATAAAAGAGTGGGAAAATCCATCTCAATCGGTGACTCCGCCCCTTTCCAGTCCTCCCAGTTCCAAACTGGGATCGTCCAACATCCATTGGTTTCTTCCAACCTGGAGCTCTTCCACCTTAATTAACGACCTCGTTAATTAATCCAGGAGGGCGTGGCAGTCCCGGGCACCGCCCCCCATTTCAGGGGGGGGTCCCTCAGCGCGTCCTGGCGCCACCAGGGGGCGACAAAGGCGGCGACAAAGGAGGCGACACCGACAACGAGGGGCAGGAGCCACCCATGGGTGCCACCACTGTCCCGCTGGCGTTCCCAGCTGGAATTTGGGGTCCCTCTGGAATTGGGGGTGTCCCCAAGGGTGTCCTTGTGCCCCCCGAGGTGACATCGGGGAGGTCACCGGGGGCGTTGTAGATTTGGGTCCCCACCACGGCCAGGAGGAGCAGCAGGAGTCGCTTGGCGGCGCTGGGTTCTTCCGAGGGGAGGGGGCGGCGCACCTGCAAGGGGGAAAATTCAGGATTTGGGGTCAGGGATCTGTGGGACAGGGGAAATTTCTGGAATTTTGGGGAAAATTCGCAGGATTTTGGGGAAATTTCTTGGTGGGAAATGTGCGGGAGGTGGGATTAGAGATGGGGAAAGGCAGGGTAGGGAACCCATCCAAGGGGTGACCCAGGCGGATCCTGCTTAGCTTCACAAAGGGGTTGGGGGAATTAATGCCACTTGGGGTAAATAATTCTTATTTTGGGAAAATAAATCCTCTTCTGGGGTAAATAAACCCCATTTTGAGATAAAATTTCCTATTTTGGGGGAAAATAAATCAATTTTGGGGGAAAAAAAGCCCCTTTTAGGTCAGGTAGGGGAACCCATCCAAGGATTGACCCTGGGCGGATCCTGCTTAGCTTCACAAAGGGTTTGGGGGAATTAATGCCAAGATTACTGGGAGTAAATAATTCCAATTTTGGGACAAATAAATCCCACTCTGGGATAAAATTCCCTTCTTTTGGGGGAAAATGAATCCATTTTAGGGAAAAAAAAATCATTTTTGCTGGGAAAATAAAACCCCTTTTGGGTCAGGTTAGGGAACCCATCCAAGGAGTGACCTTGCCTGACCCTGCTTAGCTTCCCAAGGGATTTGGGGGAATTAACTCCCCTGGAACAAGTAATTCCCCTTTTGGGTAAATAATTCCCATTTTTGGATAAAATTCCATTTGATGTGAGAGCAAATAAATCCATTTTTTGGGGAGAAAAGTCCCTTTTTGGGGGAAATAATCCTGTAGTCGGTTTGGGGAACCCATCCAAGGGGTGACCCTGGTGGACCCTGCTTAGCTTCCCAAAGGATTTGGGGGAATTAACCTCCCCCGGGCTAGAAAATTCCAATTTCGCGGCAAATAATTCCAATTCTGGGATAAGAATTTCTTCCTTTTTGGGCAAATAAATCTCAGCCTGGAGCAGGGAGGGGCCCAAATCTTTCCCCGAGGGTGCCAGGAAAGGCTGAGTCAGAGCAGAGAGGGTGGAAATGACTCAGCCTCCCCCACCCGTCCGGGAAATGAGGCCAATTTCGGGTTCCGGCCGGGGAAATTCCAGAAATTTGGGATTTGGGAGGGGTTTGAGGGGATCTATAGGGGATTTGGGGGGTTTAGGGGGCTTAGGGAGGGCGAGTTTGGGGAGATTGGAGGGCGTTTGGGGGATTTAGGGGGAATTTGGAGGAGTTTAGGCTGAGTTTGGGGGGAATTTAGAGCGAATTTGGGGAAGTTTAGGGCGAGTTTTGGGAGATTTAGGACGAGTTTGAGGGATTTAGGGTAAATTTGGGGAAGTTTAGGACAAGTTTGGGGGGTTTAGGATGAGTTTGGGGCAATTCTAGAGGAATTTGGAGAAGTTAAAGGCGAATTTGGGGAGTTTAGGGCGAATTTGGGGCAGGTTAGGGAGGTTTAGGGCAGATTTGAGGGGGTCCAGGGCCATTTTGAGGGAAATCAGGGCGAGTTTGGGAAATCTGGAGCAAAGTTCAGAAGTTTGAGGTGAATCTGGGGAAACTCTGGGGCAAATTTTACAATTTTGGGGCGAATTTGGGCAAGTCCAGGGGGGTTTAGACGAGTCTAGAAGCGATTTCTAATATCTATAGGGGAATAAGGGATATAGAACAACCCAAACCACCCCAAAACCTCCAAATTTAGCCTCAACCCCCCCCAAAAAAAACCCCAAAAAATTCCTCCCATACTCACAGCGGGCGGATAAAGAACGCGCCGATGGCGCCGCCGAGGCCTGGAGGGGCCGGGGGGCGGCGGGAGGGGTTCGAAGGTGAAGTGACGAGGTGGGGACGGTGCCACCCCTTTGGGGACACCCTCGAGATGTCCCCAAACCCGACCCGGACACCTCGCGGTGGCCGCGACCGCCGCCACCATCGACATCGTGAAAAAGGAAATGCCGGGATTCGAACCCGCGACCTCGGGGTTATAACTGGGAGAGAAGGCCACGCCCACGGTGAGATTTGATTGGTGGAGAGAGCGGGGGGCGGGGTTTAAGAGGAGGCCACGCCCACTTGGCGCGGCGCTGGGGAAATTCCCGAATTTTGAGTCACGGGATTTGCGTCATTGGAGGGGAAAAAAATTGGGAATTTTTTGGGGAAAAAACGGGAATTTTATGGGGAAACCCCGGGAATTATGGAGGGGAAAAAACTGGGATTTTTTTGGGGGGAAGTTGGGAGGTTTTTGGGGAAAAAAGTGGGATTTTTGGGGGGATAAATGGGATTTTTTGAGGGAAAAGGAGAAAATCTGGGGGGTAAATCCGGGAATTTCAGGGGAAAATCCAGGGAATTGTGGAGGGGAAAAATGGGAATTTTTTGGGGGGGAAATTGGGACTTTTTGGAGGGAAAAATGGGATTTCTTCAGGGGGAGAAAAGGAAATTTTAAGGAGGAAAATGAGCAAATTTTGGGGGGAAAACACTGATAATTTTTTTGGAAAAATAGGGAATTTTAGGGGAAAAAAGGGATTTTTTGGGGGGGAAAGAAAGAATTCATTTGATTAAATTTAAATTTGAATTTTTATTAAGGTTTATTGAAAGAAATGAAGGATTTTCATTTAAAGATGAGAAATTGTCACTGAAAGATGAAAAGAAATCTGGAAAAAGCAAAAAAAAAGGGAAAAAAAGACAAAAAAAGGAAAAAAAAAGCCCCAAAAAGGTTAAAAATAAAACTCCAAACTGAGAATAAAAAGCCCCAAAAAAAGCTCAAAAAAATCTCAAAAAAAGGAGGAAAAAAAAAGGTCCAAAAATCTTACATATTCTCTAAAAAAAGGCTCCAAAATTCCCTTAAAAAGCCTCAAAAAAGCCCCAAAATTTCAATTTTTGCTCCAGGTTTTGTCCCTCGGTGGCCTCGACCTGAACGGGGAAGGGAGAGATCCCAAAATGTCACAAAATTCCTGAAATTTAACCCAAGAATCCCAAATTAAACCCCAAAAATCACAAATTTAACTCCAAAATTTATCCAAAAAATCCAAAAATTTCACCCCAGAATTTCCTAAAATTCCAATTTTTTGCCCTAATTTTATGTTGGGCTCCATTCCCAGGGTTGTTCCCATGGGAATTTTAGGAATTTCCCAAATTTGGGGAATTTTGTCCCAATTTTCTGCCTCCTTCTCTTACGTGGAGGGGCCACGGGAGACCCCCACGCCTTTGGGGGAGGGGTCCTAAAATAGACAAAAAATTCCCCAAAACTTCCCTAAAAATTATCAAAAGAATCCGAAATATTACCTAAAAATTCATCCAAAAATTCCCTGAAATTTCCCAAAAATTCCCCCAAGAAATTCTCAAAACATTCTCCAGAATTCCCCAAAAAAATCCCCAGTCTTTCCCTAAAGAATTCCTCAAAATTTCCCTAAAATTCCCCACAAAGATCTTTAGAAAAAAAAAAAAAAAAAAATTCCCAAATATTCCCATAAGGATACTCCCAAAATTCCCCAAAAATTCTGAGGAGAAAAACCCCAAATATCCCCCAAAATATTCCCAAAATTTCCCCAAAAATCCCCTGAAAATTCCCAAAATTTCCCTGAAAATTCCTCAAAACTTTCCCCAAAACCCCCCTGAAAATTCCCCCAAAAATTCCCAAAATTTCCCTGATAATTCCTCAAAACTTCTCCCAAAAATCCCCTGAAAATTCCTCAAAAAAAATTCCCAAAATTTCCCTGAAAATTCCTCAAAACTTCCCCCAAAAATCCCCTGAAAATTCCTCAAAAAACCCCCCAAAGTTTCCCTGAAAATTCCCAAAAAATCCCCTGAAAATTCCCCCAAAAAATCCCCCAAAATTTCCTTGAAAATTCCTCAAAACTTTCCCCAAAAACCCCCTGAAAATTCTTTAAAACTTCGCCCAAAAACCCCCTGAAATTCCCAAAAAAAATTCCCAAAAATCCCCTGAAAATTCCCCCCCAAATTAAAAAAAAAATTCCAAAAAATTCTTTAATTTTGTGGCGTGTGCCAGGGCCATGGCAGATCCCCTATAGGATGTGTAGGATCCCCTATAGAATGTGCAGGATCCCCTATAGAATGTGCAGGATCCCCTATAAGATGTACAGGATCCCCTATAGGATGTGTAGGATCCCCTATAGAATGTACATGATCCCCTATAGGATGTGTAGGATCCCCTATAGAATGTGCAGGATCCCCTATAGAATGTACAGGATCCCCTATAAGATGTACAGGATCCCCTATAGGATGTGTAGGATCCCCTATAGAATGTACATGATCCCCTATAGAATGTGTAGGATCGCCTATAGGATGTGCAGGATCCCCTATAGGATGTGCAGGATCGCCTATAGGATGTGCAGGATCCCCCATAGGATGTGCAGGATCCCCTATAAGATGTGCAGGATCCCCTATAGAATGTGCAGGATCCCCTATAGAATGTTCAGGATCCCCTATAGGATGTGCAGGATCCCCTATAGGATGTGCAGGATCCCCTATAGAATGTACAGGATCCCCTATAGGATGTGCAGGATCCCCTATAGGATGTGCAGGATCCCCTATAGGATGTGCAGGATCCCCTATAGAATGTACAGGATCCCCTATAGGATGTGCAGGATCCCCTATAGGATGTGTAGGATCCCCTATAGGATGTGCAGGATCCCCTATAGGATGTGCAGGATCCCCTATAGGATGTGTAGGATCCCCTATAGGATGTGCAGGATCCCCTATAGAATGTACATGATCCCCTATAGAATGTGTAGGATCCCCTATAGGATGTGTAGGATCCCCTATAGAATGTGCAGGATCCCCTATAGAATGTACAGGATCCCCTATAGGATGTGCAGGATCCCCTATAGAATGTACAGGATCCCCTATAGGATGTGCAGGATCCCCTATAGGATGTGCAGGATCCCCTATAGGATGTGTAGGATCCTATATAGGATGTACAGGATCCCCTATAGGATGTGTATCACCCCTACAGAATGTGTAGGACCCCCTAGAGGATCCCCTATAAAATGTGTATCACCCTATAGAATGTGTAGGATCCCCTATAGGCTCTATAGGGTGTGTAGGGACCGGTGTGTGGTGGATCCCCTACAGAACATGCAGGATCCCCTATAGGATGTGTAGGATCTCCTATAGAACATCTAGGATCCCCTATAGGCTCTATATGGTGTGTAGGAACTGGCATGTGCTGGATCCCCTATACAATGTGTAGGATCCCCTATAGAATGTGTACGATCCCCTATAAACTCTATGGGGTGTGTAGGAACCGGATCCCCTACAGAATGTATGTGACCCCCTATAGGATGTGTAGGAGCCCCTATAGAATGTGTATGACGCCTACAAAATGTATAGGATCCCCTATAGGCTCTATAGGGTATGTAGGGACTAGAGTGTGGTGGATCCCCTATAGAACGTGTAGAACTCCCTATAGAATGTGTAGGATCCCCTACAGGATGTGTGGGATTCACTGTAAGCTCTATAGGGTGTGTGGGGATTGGCATATGATTGATCCCCTATAGAATGTGTATGACCCCCTATTCAATGTGTAGGATCCCCTATAAGCTGTATAGGGTGTGTAGGGACTGGAGTGTGGTGGATCCCTTAGAGAATGTGTGGGATCCCCTACAGGTTCTATAGGGTGTGTAGGGACTGGAGTGTGGTGGATCCTCTATATTGTGTGTAGGATCCCCTATATTGTGTGTAGGACCCCCTATAGAATGTGTAGGATCTCCTTTAGAACGTGTAGGACTCCCTATATAATATGTAAGATCCCTTACAGAATATGTAGAATCCCCTACAGAACGTGTAGGATCCCCTACAGAATGTGTAGAACTCCCTACAGAATGTGTAGGATCCCCTATAGAATATATAGGACCCCCTATAAAATGTGTAGGACCCCCCTATAGGGTCGGGGGCTCCCGCGCTCTCCTCCCTTCCTCAACTCTCACAAAATGGCGGCGGATCACGTGACCCCCTCCTCCTTCCCCCCCCCGCGCTCTTAAAGAAACAACGGCGCCATTTCAGCCCCCAAATCGCTTTTTTTTCCACCCAAAACCCCGCGCATTTCCCGTTTCTCCCGATTCCCCACCGTTCAGCGGAGCTCTCGGTGCCTCTTCCTCGGGGGCTGCGGAAGAAAAGCAGAGTCAGAGCGAGGAGAAAGCGATCCCGGTGCTCCGGGATGACCCCGGGGAAGGTCCCGGCATGGCGGCGGCGGCGGCTCAGTGCGCTGCGAGTGTGTCCTCACGGCGGATCGGAGCTTTTGAACCGGTTCCTCATCGCCGCCGCCGCTGCGGATTCACGGGGAGGGATCACGGGGGTCTTACCGGGGGTCTCAGCGCCGTCCCGCCGGTCACGATCACCTGCGATACGCGGGGGAGGAATGGGGTGAGAACCGGGGGGAACCCGGGGGAATTCACGGGGGTTTTGTGGGTCTGGGGGCGTCGCTCAGGCCGGTGCTGTCCTCAGGGGGCTCGGAGACTCTAGTCTTTGGCATCATCACCGCGATAGCCCCCCAAAATTGGGGAGTCCCCCACAAAAAGACCCCAAATCTCTATTTTCTCTCAGAGACAGCGAGAGTCAACCCAACAATGCGTCCAAGAGAGAACAAATTTCCCAGAGATTCCCGACTCGCACCGAGACCCCCGATCTCCCCTCACGACCCCCGATTTCCCCCTCACGATCCCTGATTTCCCCTCATAATCCCCGAATCCTCCTCAGAACCTCCGATTTCCCCTCACGACTCCTGATCCCCTTCTCAGAACCCCCGATCCCCCCTCACGACCCCCGATTTTCCTAATAACCCCCAATTTCCCCTCATAACCAGCTAATGCCCCTCAGAACCTCAAAACACCCCTCACGACCCTGGATCTCCCCTCATAACACCTGATTTCCCCTCATAACCCCAAATCCTCCCTCACGACCCCCGAATCCCCCTCAGAACCTAAAATCTCCCCTCACGACCCCTAAATTCCCTTCGTAACCCCCGATCTCCCCCCGCATCCTACGCCCACGCTGCTCACCCGCTCCAGGCCCCAAAAGAACTCAACCTCCTCCCGCCGCCCCTTTTATAGCACTGCCAGGGCCCGCCCACCACGGGCCACGCCCACCCACAGCCAAGATGGCGGCAACACCGAACGGCGAGAAACGGAAACCCGCCCCTACATACAAGCCACGCCTCCATCTCCATATTAACCCCGCCCCTCTGCCCAAAGCCACGCCCCTTTCGCCTTTTATGGGCGCCCAGTCATTCTTAAGCCCCGCCCCCACGCGCTCGAGGCCGTTTTGGCAAAACTTTATTACCAAAAAAACCAGAAATTTTACAGCCGGGGGGGGGTCGGGGGGGTCCCGGGGGGTCGGGGATCCCCAGGCCCCTCCCCCCAGCTGCTACACCGGGGAAACTTCGCTTTTTTTTTTTTTTTCCTTTTTTTTCCTTTTTTTTTTTTTGTCTTTTCAGGCCATTTTTCTACAAAACCCCGGGGGAGGGGGGGGCGGCCCAACCCCCCGCGGCCGGGCCGGGTTCGGGGGGAACTTTTGGGGGGTCGGTGGTCCCGGGGGGGTCCCGGTGGCGGCGGGGTCTGGGGGGTCCTTATCGGGTCTGCTCGACTGTGGGGGGAGACAGAGAGAGAAAAAGGGGAGGGGGTCAGGACACCCCCAAAACACACACAGGGTAGGAGAACCCCCAAAACCCCCCAAATCCTCCATATAACCCCCTCAAAACAACCCCAAACCCCCCAAAATCCACTCAAAAGCACCCCAAAAACACAGGGCAGGAGAACCCCCAAAACCCCCCCAAATCCTCCATAAAACCCCCTCAAAACAACCCAAAACCCCCCAAAATCCACTCAAAACTACCCCAAAAACACACACAGGGCAGGAGAACCCCCCAAACCACCCCAAAAACCCTTGAAATCCACCCAAATGCTCCATAAAACCCCCTCAAAACAACCCAAAACCCCCCAAAACCCACTCAAAACCACCCAAAAAACACACACAGGGTAGGAGAACCCCCAAAACCCCCCAAATCCTCCATAAAACCCCCTCAAAATAACCCCAAACCCCCCAAAATCCACTCAAAAGCACCCCAAAAACACACACAGGGTAGAACCCCCAAAACCACCCCAAATCCTCCATAAAACCCCCTCAAAACAACCCAAAACCCCCCAAAATCCACTCAAAACCACCCAAAAACACACACAGGGCAGCAGAACCCCCAAAACCCCCCAAATCCTCCATAAAACCCCCTCAAAACAACCCAAAACCCCCCAAAATCCACTCAAAACCACCCAAAAACACACACAGGGCAGCAGAACCCCCAAAACCCCCCAAATCCTCCATAAAACCCCCTCAAAACAACCCAAAATCCACTCAAAACCACCCCAAAAACACACACAGGGCAGGAGAACCCCCCAAACCACCCCAAAAACCCTTGAAATCCACCCAAATGCTCCATAAAACCCCCTCAAAACAACCCAAAATCCACCCAAACCCCCCTAAAATCCACTCAAACCCACCCCCAAAACCCCCAAAATCCACCCCAAACCCCCAAAATCCACTCAAAACCACCCCAAAACCCCCCAAATCCTCCATAAAACCCCCTCAAAACAACCCCAAATCCACCCAAAATCCCCGAAATCTGCCCAAAAACCACCCCAAAGACCCCCAAAATCCACCCAAAACCCCCCAAAACCCACCCAAAGCCCCCAAAATCCACCCAAAGCTCCCCAAAACCCACCCAAAACCTCCCCAAATTGTCTCAGTGCACGATGAGATGTCGATCTCGTGGGGCAGCTCGCTGATTTTACCCCAAAATCCCCTCAGGACACCCCAAAACCTGTCGCAGAACCCCTCAAAAATCCCTTGGGACCCCTTAAAAATCCCCCAAACACCACAAAGAACCCCCTGAGACCCCTCAAAATTCCCCAAAATTCCCCAAATTTCGGTCTCACTGTAGGAGGAGATGTCGATCTCGTGGGGGAGCTCGCTGATGTTCACCCCAAACCCCAAACCCTGCACCCCCAGACCCCCAAAAACCCCCAAAACCTCCCCAAATCCCCCTCAGGACCCTCAAAACCTCCCCAAATCCCCCTCAGGACCCCCAAAACCTCCCCAAATCCCCTCTGGGACCCCCCAAAAATCCCCAAATTTCGGTCTCACTGTAGGAGGAGATGTCGATCTCGTCAGGCAGCTCGCTGATGTTCACCCCAAACCCCAAACCCTGCACCCCCAAACCCCCCCTGGGACCCCCAAAACCTCCCCAAATCCCCCTCTGGGACGCCCCAAAATTCCCCCAAATCCCCAAATTTCGGTCTCACTGTAGGAGGAGATGTCGATCTCGTCGGGCAGCTCGCTGATGTTCACCTCGAAGCGATCCTGGACGTCGTTGAGGATTTTGGCGTCGTTCTCGTCCGACACGAAGGTGATGGCCAAGCCCTTGGTGCCGAAGCGGCCGGCCCGCGCCACCTGCACCCCAAAAACCAAACACGGGCTCAGCCGGAGAGCCCTGGGAACCCCAAAAATCACCCTGGGATCCTCAAAAACCCCCTGAGAACCTCCTGGGACCCCAAAACCCCCCCAAAATCACCCTGGGATCCCCAAAAACCCCTTGGAATCCCCCTGGAACCCTCCGGAACCCCCAAAAACCTCCCCGGGATCCCCCCAAAATCACCCTGGGATCCTCAAAAAAACCCCCTGAGAACCTCCTGGGACCCCAAAAGCCCCCCAAAATCACCCTGGGATCCTCAAAAACCCCCATAGAACCTCCTGGGACCCCAAAAACAAAAAATGGGGTGAGCCGGAATGGGGGAGAGCCCTGGGAACCCCAAAAATCACCCTGGGATCCTTCTGGAACCCTCTGGAACCACCAAAAACCTCCCTGGGATCCCCCAAAAATCACCTGAGAACCTCCTGGAGCCCCAGAAACCCTCCTGGGACCCCCAGAGCCCTCTTGGGACCCCCAAAAATCACCCTGGGATCCTCAAAAAAACCCCCTGAGAACCTCCTGGGACCCCAAAACCCCCCCAAAATCACCCTGTGAACCTCAAATCCCCTTGGAATCCCCCTGGAACCCTCCGGAACCCCCAAAAACCTCCATGGGATCCCCCAAAAATCACCCTGGGATCCCTAAAAAACCCCTTGGAATTCTAGAACCCCCCCGTGAGATCCCCAAAAACCCCCCTGGGACCCCCAAAAATCACCCTGGGATCCCCAGGATCCCCAAAAACCTTGCTGGGAGCACCAAAAACCCCCCTGGGATCTTCCTGGAACCCCCAAAAGCCCCCCAGGACCCCAAAAAACCCCTCTGGGATCCCCCCAAAAACCCCCTGGGTTTGCCCTGGAACTCCAAAAATTCCCCCCGGGACACCCAGAAACCACCCTGGGACCCCCAAAACACCCCCAGGGACTCCCAGAAACCCTCCTGGAGCCCCCAGACCCCCTCAGGACCCTCCTGAACCCTTCCAGGACCCCTCCCAGAGAGCCCCAGATCCTCCTGGACCCTCCAGAACCCCCTCAGGACCCCCCAAACCCCCTCAAACCCCTCCAGAAACCCCTCAACCCCCATCAGAACCCCTCTAGGACCCCCCCGAAACCCCCTCAAACCCCTCCAGGACCCCCTGAAACCCCCTCAAACCCTTCCAGGACCCCCTCAAACCCCTCCAGGACCGCCTGAATCCCCCTCAAACCCCTCCAGGACCCCCCCGAAACCCCCTCAGGACCCCCCGAATCCCCCTCAAACCCCTCCGGGACCCCCCGAAACCCCCTCAAACCCCTCCAAGGCTCCCTAAAACCCCCTCAAACCCCTCCAGGACCCCCTGAATCCCTCTCAAACCCCTCCCCGGAACCCCTGAAACCCCCTCAAACCCCTCCAGGACCCCCTGAATCTCCCTCAAATTCCCCAAGGACCCCCCGAAACCCCGTCAAACCCCTCCAGGACCCCCCAAATCCCCCTCAAACCCCTCCAGGACCCCCCGAAACCCCCTCAAACCCCTCCAGGACCCCCCAAATCCCCCTCAAACCCCTCCAGGACCCCCAGAATCCCCCTCAAACCCCTCCAGGACCCCCTGAAACCCCCTCAAATTCCCCAAGGACCCCCCGAATCCCCCTCAAACCCCTCCCAGGAACCCCTGAAACCCCCTCAAACCCCTCCAGGACCCCCTGAAACCCCCTCAAATTCCCCAAGGACCCCCTGAATCCCCCTCAAACCCCTCCAGGATCCCCTCAAACCCCTCCAGGACCCCCCAAAACCCCCTCAAACCCCTCCAGGACCCCCAAAACCCCCTCAAACCCCTCCAGGACCCCCTGAATCCCCCTCAAATTCCCCCAAGGACCCCCCGAAACCCCCTCAAACCCCTCCCAGAAACCCCTGAATCCCCCTCAAACCCCTCCAGGACCCCCAGAATCCCCCTCAAACCCCTCCAGGACCCCCTGAAACCCCCTCAAATTCCCCAAGGACCCCCTGAATCCCCCTCAAACCCCTCCAGGATCCCCTCAAACCCCTCCAGGACCCCCCAAAACCCCCTCAAACCCCTCCAGGACCCCCAAAACCCCCTCAAACCCCTCCAGGACCCCCCGAATCCCTCTCAAACCCCTCCAGGACCCCCTGAATCCCCCTCAAACCCCTCCAGGACCCCCGGAAACCCCCTCAAATTCCCCAAGGACCCCCTGAATCCCCCTCAAACCCCTCCAGGATCCCCTCAAACCCCTCCAGGACCCCCCAAAACCCCCTCAAACCCCTCCAGGACCCCCAAAACCCCCTCAAACCCCTCCAGGACCCCCAGAATCCCCCTCAAACCCCTCCAGGACCCCCTGAATCCCCCTCAAATTCCCCCAAGGACCCCCCGAAACCCCCTCAAACCCCTCCCAGAAACCCCTGAATCCCCCTCAAACCCCTCCAGGACCCCCAGAATCCCCCTCAAACCCCTCCAGGACCCCCTGAAACCCTCCAGGACCCCCCGAATCCCTCTCAAACCCCCCCAGGACCCCCCAGCCGCCCACCCGGTGCAGGTAGGTGTCCGAGTCCTCGGGCATGTCGTAGTTGAAGGCGATGTTGACCCTCTCGATGTCCATCCCGCGGCCAAAGAGGTTCGTGGCCACCAGGATGCGGCGCTGGAAGTCCTTGAACTGCTGGTACCGCGACAGCCTGGGGGGAACGGGGGGATTTGGGGGGTTTTGGGGGGATTTGGGGGGTTTTGGGGTGGTTTGGGGGTCTCAGGGGTGTTTTGGGGCTGTTCTGGGGTTATTTTTGGGGTGTTTTTGGGATTCCCCACCTCTCCTCCTGCGGCATGCCCCAGGGGATGGCGATGGCCGGGGTTATTTTGGGGTTATTTTTGGGGTGTTTTTGGATTATTTTGGGGTTATTTTGGGGCAGGTTTTGGGGTGTTTTTAAGGTTGTTTTGGGGGTTTATTTTTGGGGTGATTTGGGGTATTTTTGGTGTTCCCACCTCTCCTTCCACGGCACGCCCCGGTGGATGGCGATGGCCGGGGTTGTTTTGGGGCTGTTTTTAGGAATGTTTTGGGGTTATTTTGGGGCGGTTTTGGGATTATTTTCAAGGTGTTTTTGGGATTATTTTCGGGTTATTTTCGGGTGTTTTTAGGGTTGTTTTGGGGGTTTATTTTTGGGGTGGTTTTGGGTATTTTTGGGGTCCCCACCTCTCCTCCTGCGGCACGCCCCGGTGGATGGCGATGGCCGGGGTTATTCTGGGGCTGGTTTTAGGAGTGTTTTGGGGTTATTTTGGGGCTGTTTTGGGGTTATTTTCAGGGTGGTTTTGGGGTTATTTTGGGGTGTTTTTAGGGTTGTTTTGGGGGTTTATTTTTGGGGTGGTTTTGGGTATTTTTGTGGTTCCCACCTCTCCTTCCACGGCACGCCCCAGTGGATGGCGATGGCCGGGGTTATTTTGGGGCTGTTTTGGGGTTATTTTAGGGATTATTTTGGGGCAGGTTTTGGGGTGTTTTTCGGGTTATTTTTGGGATTATTTTGGGGTGTTTTTAGGGTTGTTTTGGGGGTTTATTTTTGGGGTGATTTTGGGTATTTTTGGGGTCCCCACCTCTCCTTCCACGGCACGCCCCGGTGGATGGCGATGGCCGGGGTTATTCTGGGGCTGTTTTTAGGAATGTTTTGGGGTTGTTTTGGGGCAGGTTTTGGGGTTTTTTTGGGGTTATTTTCAGGGTGTTTTGGGGGGTGTTTTTGGGCCTTTTTTTGGTTATTTTTGGGGTGTTTTTGGGTATTTTTGGCATCCCCCACCTCTCCTCCTGTGGCACGCCCCGGCGGATGGCGATGGCCGGGGTTATTCTGGAGTTATTCTGGGGTTATTTTGGGAGGGTTTTGGGGGGTGTTTTAGGGTTATTTTTGGGGTGATTTTGGGTGTTTTTGGGGTTCCCCACCTCTCCTCCTGCGGCATGCCCCGGTGGATGGCGATGGCCGGGAAGTTCTGCTCCACCAGCAGCTGGGCCAGGGCGATGCAGCGCTGCACGGACTTGACGAAGATCACAACCTGGGGCACCCCAAAAACGGGCGGTCAGCGCACCCCAAAACCCACTGGGAACCCCCCAAAACCCGCTGGGAACCCCAAAACCCACCTGGAACCCCAAAACCCACCTGGGAACCCAAAACACACCCGGGGCACCCCAAAAACAAGCGGTCAGCGCACCCCAAAACCCACTGGACACACCCTAACCTGCTGAGAACCCCAAAACCCACCTGGAACCCCAAAAAACCCAACTGGAAACCCCAAAAAACCCACTGGGAACCCCAAAAAACCCACCTGGAAACCCCAAAAAACCCACTGGGAACCCCAAAAACCGCTGGGAACCCCAAAAAACCCAACTGGAAACCCCAAAAAACCCACTGGGAACCCCCCAAAATCCACTGGGGTGGATTTTGGGTCAGATTTTGGGGCTGATTTGGGGGTGGATTTCGGGGGCTCCCCTGGGATTTTGGGGTGATTCCGGGGCAGATTTCGGGGTGAATTTCAGGGGCCTCCCCTGGGATTTTTTGGGGTGATTTTGGGGCAGATTCCAGGGGATTTTTGGGGCGATTTTGGAGCAGATTTCAGGGGATTTTTGGGGTGATTTTGGGTCAGATTTCAAGGTGGATTTTGGGGCCTCCCCTGAGATTTTTGGGGTGATTCTGGGGCAGATTTCAGGGTGAATTTCAGGGGCCTCCCCTGGGATTTTGGGGGTGATTTTGGGGTATTTTTGGGGTGGTTTTGGCTCAGATTTTAGGGATATTTTGGGGTGATTCTGGGTCAGATTTCAGGGCATTTTTGGGGTGATTCTGGGGCAGATTCCAGGGATATTTTGGGGTGATTCTGGGTCAGATTTCAAGGGATTTTTGGGGTGATTTTGGGAGTGATTTTTGGGGGATTTTTGGGGTGATTTTGGCTCAGATTTTGGGGTGTTTTTGGGGTGATTCAGGCTGAGATTTTGGGGTATTTTTGGGGTGATTCTGGGTCAGATTTCGGGGTATTTTTGGGGCAATTTTGGGGTGATTCTGGCTCAGATACTGGCTCAGATTTCAGGGTATTTTGGGGTGATTTTGGCTCAGATTTCAGGGATATTTGGGGTGATTCAGGCTCAGATTTCAGGGATATTTTGGGGCGATTCAGGCTCAGATTTCAGGGATATTTGGGGTGATTCAGGCTCAGATTTCAGGGATATTTTGGGGTGATTCAGGCTCAGATTTCGGGATATTTTTGGGGTGATTTTGGCTCAGATTTCAGGGATATTTTTGGGGCGATTCAGGCTCAGATTTCAGGGATATTTTGGGGTGATTCTGGCTCAGAGTTCAGGGATATTTTGGGGTGATTTTGGCTCAGATTTCAGGGATATTTTGGGGTGATTCAGGGTCAGATTTCGGGATATTTTTGGGGTGATTCTGGCTCAGATTTCAGGGATATTTTGGGGTGATTCAGGCTCAGATTTCGGGATATTTTTGGGGTGATTCTGGCTCAGATTTCAGGGATATTTTGGGGTGATTCAGGCTCAGATTTCAGGGATATTTTGGGGTGATTCAGGCTCAGATTTCAGGGATATTTTGGGGTGATTTTGGCTCAGATTTCAGGGATATTTTGGGGTGATTTTGGCTCAGATTTCAGGGCTATTTTGGGGCGATTCAGCGTCAGATTTCAGGGATATTTTGGGGTGATTTTGGCTCAGATTTCAGGGATATTTTGGGGCGATTCAGGGTCAGATTTCAGGGATATTTGAGGTGATTCAGGCTCAGATTTCGGGATATTTTTGGGGTGATTCTGGCTCAGATTTCAGGGATATTTTGGGGTGATTCAGGGTCAGATTTCGGGATATTTTTGGGGTGATTCTGGCTCAGATTTCAGGGATATTTTGGGGTGATTCAGGCTCAGATTTCAGGGATATTTTGGGGTGATTCAGGCTCAGATTTCAGGGATATTTTGGGGTGATTCAGGCTCAGCTTTCAGGGATATTTTGGGGTGATTTTGGCTCAGATTTCAGGGATATTTTGGGGTGATTTTGGCTCAGATTTCAGGGCTATTTTGGGGCGATTCAGCGTCAGATTTCAGGGATATTTTGGGGTGATTTTGGCTCAGATTTCAGGGATATTTTGGGGCAATTCAGGGTCAGATTTCAGGGATATTTGAGGTGATTCAGGCTCAGATTTCGGGATATTTTTGGGGTGATTCAGGCTCAGATTTCAGGGATATTTTGGGGTGATTCTGGCTCAGATTTCAGGGATATTTGGGGTGATTCAGCGTCAGATTTCAGGGATATTTTGGGGTGATTCAGGCTCAGCTTTCAGGGATATTTTGGGGTGATTTTGGCTCAGATTACAGGGCTATTTTGGGGCGATTCAGCGTCAGATTTCAGGGATATTTTGGGGTGATTTTGGCTCAGATTTCAGGGATATTTTGGGGCGATTCTGGCTCAGATTTCAGGGATATTTTGGGGTGATTCTGGCTCAGATTTCAGGGATATTTTGGGGTGATTCTGGCTCAGATTTCAGGGATATTTTGGGGTGATTCTGGCTCAGATTTCAGGGATATTTTGGGGCAATTCAGGGTCAGATTTCGGGATATTTTGGGGTGATTTTAGCTCAGATTTCAGGGATATTTTTGGGGTGATTCAGGCTCAGATTTCGGGATATTTTTGGGGTGGTTCAGGCTCAGATTTCAGGGTATTTTTGGAGTGATTTTGGCTCAGATTTCGTGGTGATTTTGGCTCAGATTTCGGGATATTTTTGGGGTGATTCAGGCTCAGATTTCGGGGTGTCCCCCCCTCACACCTGGTTGAACTCGAGCACGTCGAGCAGGTCGAAGAGCTTCCTGTTCTTCTCGTTGTCCTTGAGTTTGACGTAGTACTGCTGCAGCCCGTGCAGCGTCAGCTTCGTCTCGTCGTCCACGAAGATCTCCATGGGCTGGGGGGGGAAGGCGCTGAGCCCCCGCCCGGGCACCCCAAATGCACCTGGGCACCCCCAAATCCACCTGGGCACACCTGGGCACCCTCTGAGCCTCCTGAGCCCCCGCCCGGGCACCCCAAATGCACCTGGGCACACCTGGGCACCCTCTGAGCCTCCTGAGCCCCCGCCCGGGCACCCCAAATGCACCTGGGCACACCTGGGCACACCTGGGCACCCTCTGAGCCCCCGCCCGGGCACCCCAAATGCACCTGGGCACACCTGGGCACACCTGGGCACTCTCTGAACCCCCTGAGCCCCCGCCCGGACACCCCAAATGCACCTGGGCACCCCCAAATTCCACCTGGGCACACCTGGGCACCCTGAGCCCCCACCCAGGCACCCCAAAACTGCACCTGGGCACCCCCAAATCCACCTGGGCACACCTGGGTACCCTCTGAGCCCCCACCCAGGCACCCCAAAACTGCACCTGGGCACCCCCACATCCACCTGGGCACACCTGGGTACCCTCTGAGCCCCCAAATCCCACCTGGGCACTCTCTGAACCCCCTGAGCCCCTGCCCCGACACCCCAAATGCACCTGGGCACCCCCACATCCACCTGGGCACACCTGGGCACCCTCTGAACCTCCCGAGCCCCTGCCCGGGCACCCCAAAACTGCACCTGTGCCCACCTGGGCACCCCCAAATCCACCTGGGCACCCCCAAATTGCACCTGGGCACCCCCAAATTACACCTGGGCACCCCCAAAAATTGCACCTGGGCACCCCAAAACTGCACCTGTGCCCACCTGGACACCCCCAAATTACACCTGGATACCCCCAAATTAAATCTGGGCAGCCCCAAATTACACCCGGAGCACCCCAAAATTGCACCTGTGCCCACCTGGGTACCCCCAAATCCACCTGGGCACCCCCAAATTACACCTGGGCACCCCCCAAATTGCACCTGGGCACCCCAAAACTGCACCTGTGCCCACCTGGGCACCCCAAATTACACCTGGGTACCCCAAAACTGCACCTGTGCCCACCTGGGCACCCCCAAATTAAATCTGGGCACACCTGGGCACCCTCTGAGCCTCCAAATTCCACCTGGGCAGCTCCAAATTCCAGCTGGGTACCCCCAAATCCACCCGTGCCCACCTGGGCACCCCCAAATCTGCCTGGGCACCTTCTGAGCTCACCTGGGCACTCCCAAAGCCCCCTGAGCCCACCTGAGACCCCGAAAAAGGAGCCTCGAGGACCCCAAAACTGCTCCTGGGACCCCAAAACTGCCCCTGATACCCCAAAACTGCCCCTGAGACCCCAAAACTGCCCCTGATACCCCAAAACTGCCCCTGAGACCCCAAAACTGCCCCTGATACCCCAAAACTGCCCCTGAGACCCCAAAACTGCCCCTGAGACCCCAAAACTGACTCTGAGACCCCCAAAACTGACTCTGAGACCCCAAAACTGATTCTGATACCCCAAAACTGCCCCTGGCACCCCCAAAACTGACTCTGAGACTCCCAAAACCGCCCCTGGCACCCCCAAAACTGACTCTGAGACCCCAAAACTGCCCCTGAGACCCCCAAAACCGCTCCTGACACCCCCAAAAAGGGGCCTCAAGACTCCCCAAAACCGCTCCTGACATCCCAAAACCGCTCCTGACACCCCCAAAGTGGCTCTGAGAGCCCCAAAAAGAGTCTCAAGGACCCCAAAACCGCTCCTGACACCCCCAAACTGGCTCCGAGACCCCCAAACCTTCTCCTGAGCCCCCCAAACCAGCCCTGGATGCCGCTGACCCCACTCACGGGGGTCTCCCCCCATCGCCCTCCCCATTTTCGGGGGTCCCTCCCGCCCCCATCCCCATCCCCGTCCCCGTCCCCCCGGTTCCTGCTGCTCTGGGCCGGCTCCGGGGCTCCGGGCGGGCTCCGGGGGTCGCGCCGAGGCCGAAGGAGGAGGAGGAGGAGGAGGAGGAGGAGGAGGAGGAAGAGCAGGGGGCGCTCCCGCCGGGTCCTCTCCAACGCCGCCGCCACGTCCGGCCCGGGAATTGAGGGAGGGGTCCCTGGGGGGGCTTCTCCCCCATTTAGGGGGGTCTGGGCTCTTCATCAGGAGGAGGAGGAGGAGGATGGGGGGGGGGGGGGGGGGGGGGCGCGAGAAATCTTCCGCAAAAAGGGGGGAAAGGGGCGGGGCCTGCTCGGGAGTGGGCGGGGCTTAGAGAGGAGGTAATGACGTCTTGCATGGATGAAGGGGCGGGGCCTTCCTGGAAGTGGGCGGGGCTAAGACAGGAGTTAATGACATCTTGACCGAATGAATGGGCGGGGCCTGCCGGGGAGTGGGCGGGGCTTAGAGAGGAGTTAATGACGTATTGCATGGATGAATGGGCGGGGCCTTCCGGGGAGTGGGCGGGGCTAAGGGAGGAGTTAATGGTTTCTTTCACGGACGAAGGGGCGGGGCCTGGCAGGGAGTGGGCGGGGCCGAGGGAGGGGGAGGAGTTAATTACGTCTTGCATGAATTTGCGGCACACGGGGCGGATTTCCTTGCTCAGGGTGGCGCTGAACATCATGACCTGCTTTTCGTGAGGGGTCATGCGGAAAATCTCCTGGACGTCCCGACGCATGTCTGGGGAAAAATGGGGGTCAGGGGGGCTTTTTGGGGGAAATTGGAGAGGATTTGGGGCGGAAATTGGGGGTTTTGAGGGGGAAAATGGAGGGTCTGGGGGAGAAATTGGGGGGGGGGAGTTGAGGTCTTAGGGAGGGGATTTGGGGGAGAAATGGGGATTTGGGGTGGAAACAGAGAGGTCTGGAGGGGAAATTAGGGGCTCTTGGGGTGATTGGGGGTGGAAATTTGGGGTCTGGGGTCTCGGGGAGAGGATATGGGTGGAAAATCAGGGGAAATTGGGGGTCTGGAGGGGATTTGGGGGGGATTTGGGGGGTCTGGGGGAGATTTGGGGGGGGAAATTGGGGGTCTGGAGTCTCAGGGAGGGGATTTGGGGTCTCAGGGAAGAGATCTGGGGAGAAAATGGGGGTCTGGGGGAGAAAATGGGGGTTAGGGGGGACATGGGGGGGAAATTGGGGAGGATTTGGGGGGCAAATGGGGGTCGGGGGGGATTTGGGGGCTTTGAGGGGGAAATTGGGTGAAATTTGGGGGGAAAATGGGGGTCGGGGGGGTTTGGGGAAGAAATTGGGGGGTCTGGGGGGGAAGGCAATGGGGGGGAAATGGGGTTGGGGGGATTTTTGGGGGATCTGGGGGGAAAATGAGGGGTCTAGAGGTGAATTTGGGGGAGAAAACGGGGGAAAATGGGGGTCTGGGGCAGAAAACAGGAGGGGAATGGGGTTTTGGGGCGTCAGGGAGGGGATTTGGGGGGGAAATTGGGGGGTCTGGGAGGAGATTCGGGGGTCTGGGGAGGAAATTGGGGGGTCTGGGAGGGAAATTGGGGGGTCTGGGCTGTCAGAGAGAGGATCTGGGTGGTCTGGGAGGGGATTTGGGGGGGATTTCAGGGGTCTGAGAGGGGATTTGGGGGGGTCTGGAGGGGAAATTGGGCGTCTGGGGGGAAATTGGGGGGTCTGGAGGGGAAATTGGGGGGTCTGGGGTGGATTTGGGGCGAAAATGGAGGGGTCTGGAGGGGAAATTGGGGATCTGGGGGGAGAACAGGGGGTCTGGGGGGAAAATGGGGGTCTCAGAGAGGGGATTTGGGGGGAAAATGGGGAAAAAATGGGGGATTTAGGGGGGAAATTGGGGGGGTCTGGGAGGGGAAATTTGGGGGGTCTGGGAGGGGAAATTGGGGGGTCTGGGATAGAAATGGGGTGAAATTTGGGCAGAAAATGGGGCTCGGGGGGGGGGATTTGAGGTCTCAGGGGAGGGGATTTGTGGGGGGCAAAATGGGGGGGGGGATTTGGGGGGAAATTGGGGGGGTCTGTGAGGGGAAACTGGGGGGTCTGGGAGGGGAAATTTGGGGGTCTGGGAGGGGAAATTGGGGGGGTCTGGGAGGGGAAATTTGGGGGTCTGGGAGGGGAAATTGGGGGGTCTGGGGGGAAATTGGGGGTCTGGGAGGGGAAATTTGGGGGTCTGGGAGGGGAAATTGGGGGGTCTGGGGGGAAATTGGGGGGTCTGGGAGGGGAAATTGGGGGGGTCTGGGAGGGGAAATTGGGGGGGTCTGTGAGGGGAAATTGGGGGTCTGGGAGGGGAAATTTGGGGGTCTGTGAGGGGAAATTGGGGGGGTCTGGGAGGGGAAATTTGGGGGTCTGGGAGGGGAAATTGGGGGGTCTGGGGGGAAATTGGGGGCTCTGGGGGGAAATTGGGGGGTCTGGGATAGAAATGGGGTGAAATTTGGGCAGAAAATGGGGCTCGGGGGGGGATTTGAGGTCTCAGGGAGGGGATTTGGGGAGGAAATGGTGGGGGGGGGATTTGGGGGCAAATTGGGGGGGTCTGTGAGGGGAAATTGGGGGGTCTGGGAGGGGAAATTGGGGGGGCTCCGGGCCCCCCGGACGCACCGAGCTGCTCGAGCATCTTGTCGCACTCGTCCAGGATGAAGTGCTTGATGTGTTTGAGGTTGAGGCTCTTGTTGCGCGCCAGGGCCAGGATCCGGCCCGGGGTGCCCACCACGATGTGGGGACAGTTCTTCTTGAGCACCTCCTCGTCCTTCTTGATGGACAGGCCCCCGAAAAACACCGCCACCTAAACGAGGGGGGGACCCCAAAAACGTGTGAGAGAAACGGCTCGAAAAACAGCAAAATCTGAACCAGAAACACCCCAAAAATCCGTGAGGGACAGGCCCCCGAAAAACACCGCCACCTAAACCGGGGGGGCACCCCAAAAACGTGTGAGAGAAACGGCTCGAAAACAGCAAAATCTGAACCAGAAACACCCCAAAAATCCATGTGAATGAGACCCCCAGAAACACCAACACAGCCCCCCAAAGAAACAGCAAAATCTGAACCAGAAATACCTCAAAAATCTGTGAGGGACAGGCCCCCAAAAACACCAACACAGCCCCCCAAAAAAAACAGCAAAATCTGAACCAGAAACACCCCAAAAATCTGTGTGAATGAGACCCCCAAAAACGCCAACACAGCCCCCCAAAAACAGCAAAATCTGAACCAGAAACACCCCAAAAATCCGTGAGGGACAGGCCCCCGAAAAACACCGCCACCTAAACGAGGGGGGCACCCCAAAAACGTGTGAGAGACGGGGCCCGAAAAACACGGCCAAAATCCCCCCCAAAAAGAGCAAAAACTGTGCCAAAAATACCCCAAAAATGTGGGAGGCATAGGGCCTGAAAAACGCGGCCAAAATCACAGCCAAAAAGAGCAAAAAGTGTGCCAAAAATACCCCAAAAACGTGTGAGGGATAGGGCCTGAAAAACATGGCCAAAATCACAGCCAAAAAGAGCAAAAACTGTGCCAAAAATACCCCAAAAACGTGTGAGGGATAGGGCCTGAAAAACATGGCCAAAATCCCAGCCAAAAGAGCAAAAAGTGTGCCAAAAATACCCCAAAAACGTGTGAGGGATAGGGCCTGAAAAACATGGCCAAAATCACAGCCAAAAAGAGCAAAAACTGTGCCAAAAATACCCCAAAAATGTGGGAGGGATAGGGCCTGAAAAACATGGCCAAAATCACAGCCAAAAAGAGCAAAAACTGTGCCAAAAATACCTCAAAAATGTGTGAGGGACAGGGCCCAAAACCATCAAAATCTGGGCCAAAATATCCTAAAAATCTGTGAGGGACAGGTCCCAAAAACCCACAATATTTGCACAAAAATCCCCCCAAAAATCTGTGTGAAAGACCCTAAAAACCTGTGAGGGACAGACCCCCAAAAAACACCAACACCTGTGTGCGAGAGACCCCAAAAATCTGTGAGGGACAGTTCCCAAAAATCAGCACCACAATCCCCCAAAAAACAGCAAAATCTATGCCAGAAACACCCCAAAAATCTGTGAGGGACAGCCCCCAAAAACACCAAAATTTGTGCCAGAAACACCCCAAAAATCTGTGAGGGACAGGTCCCAAAAACACCAAAATCTGTGCGAGAGAGACCCCAAAAATCTGTGAGGGACAGCCCCCAAAACCGCCAAAATCTGTGCCAGAAACACCCCAAAAATCTGCGAGGGACAGGGCCCAAAAACACCAAAATCTGTGCCAGAAACACCCCAAAAATCTGCGAGGGACAGGGCCCAAAAACACCAAAATCTGTGCAAGAGAGACCCCAAAAATCTGTGAGGGACAGGGCCCAAAACCAGCAAAATCTGAAACGGAAATATCCCAAAAATCTGTGAGGGACAGGTCCCAAAAACACCAAAATCTGTGCCAGAAACACCCCAAAAATCTGTGAGGGACAGGGCCCAAAAACACCAAAATCTGTGCCAGAAACACCCCAAAAATCTGCGAGGGACAGGGCCCAAAAACACCAAAATCTGTGTCAGAAACAGCCCAAAAATCTGTGAGGGACAGCCTCCAAAAACACCAAAATCTGTGCCAGAAACACCCCAAAAATGTGTGAGGGACAGGTCCCAAAAACACCAAAATCTGTGCCAGAAACGCCCCAAAAATCTGTGAGGGACAAGGCCCAAACACACCAAAATCTGTGTCAGAAACACCCCAAAAATCTGTGAGGGACAGGGCCCAAAAACATCTCCTTATCCACCAGCAATCAACAATCTGCACCCCAAAACTCTCAGTGGTGCTTTAGAGCCCCATAAATCCCCTCAGGACCCCCAAAATCCCCTCAGGAACCCCCAAATCCCCTCAGGACCCCCAGAAAGCCCTTCAGGATCCCCCCCAGAGCCCCCCAAAACCTTTCAGAACCCCCCAAATCCCCTCAGGACCCCCCCAAAATCCCCCCCAAATTGCCCCCAGCCCCACCTTGACGCTGGGCATGTACTTGGAGAAGCGCTCGTACTCCTTGCTGATCTGGAAGGCGAGCTCGCGGGTGTGACACATCACCAGCACCGACACCTGGGGGCACACAAACGGGGGGACAGGGATGGGAGACCCCTCCCCAATTCCTGAGACCCCTCCCCAATTCCAGAGACCGCTCCTCAATCCCCCCCAGAGCCCTCGCGGGTGTGACACATCACCAGCACCGACACCTGGGGGCACAGGCATGGGAGACCCCTCCTCAATTCCTGAGACCACTCCCCAATTCCTGAGACCCCTCCCTAATTCCTTAGACCCCTCCTCAATATCCTCAGGACCAATGCAGACCCCTCCTCATTATCAGAAACCCCCCAGACCCATCCCAGGTGTGACATGTCACCAGCACCGACACCTGGGGGGCAAATGGGGAAACAGGGATGGGAGACCCCTCCCCAATTCCAGAGACCCCTCCTCAATTCCAGAGACCCCTCCCCAATTGGGGAGACCCCTCCTCAATATCCTCAGGATCAATCCAGACCCCTCCTCATCATCACAAACCCCCCAGACCCATCCCAGGTGTGACACGTCACCGACACCTGGGGGGCAAATGGGGAAACAGGGATGGGAGACCCCTCCCCAATTCCTGAGACCCCTCCTCAATTCCATAGACCCCTCCCCAATTCCTGAGACCCCTCCTCAATTCCTGAGACCCCTCCCCAATTCCTGAGACCCCTCCTCAATATCCCCAGAGCCCTCAACAATCTCTGAGACCCTTCCCCAATCCCCCAGGACCCCTCAGATCTCTCCCTGAACCCTGGGACCCCTCCCCAGACCCTGTTACCCTTCCTAACCTGCTCCAGGACCCCTCCCCAATTTCCCAGGACCTCTCTCTGACCCGTGGGACCCCATCCCAATTCCAGAGACCCCTCCTCAGGTCCGTACCTGCCCCGTGCCGGGCTCCAGCTGCTGCAGCGTGGCCAGCACGAACACGGCCGTGCAGCCCCCTCCCCAATTTCCCTGCAGCCCCCTCCCCAATTCCCCTGCAGACCCCTCCCCAGCCCCCCTGGGACCCCTCAGGACCCCTCCCCAATTTCCCCAAGCCCCTCAGGACCCCTGTACCGGGCTCCAGCTGCCGCAGCGTGGCCAGCAGGAACACGGCCGTGCAGCCCCCTCCCCAATTCCCCTGCAGCCCCCTCCCCAGCCCCCTCCCCAATTGCAGAGACCCCTCCCCAGATTCCTACCTGCCCCGTGACGGGCTCCAGCTGCTGCAGCGTGGCCAGCACGAACACGGCCGTTTTGCCCATGCCCGACTTGGCCTGGCACAGCACGTCCATGCCCAGGATGGCCTGGGGGATGCACTCGTGCTGCACTGCAGGGAGAAACGGGGGCTCAGAGACCCCCAGGGACCCCCAGGAGGGGCACAGAGACCCCCAGGGACCCCCAGGGACCCCCAGGATGGCCTTGGGGATGCACTCGTGCTGCACTGCAGGGAGAAACGGGGGGTCAGAGACCCCCAGGGACCCCCAGGGACCCCCAGGAGGGGCACAGAGACCCCCAGGGACCCCCAAGAGGGGCACAGAGACCCCCAGGGACCCCCAGGAGGGGCACAGAGACCACCAGGGACCCCCAGGGACCCCCAGGAGGGGCACAGAGACCCCCAGGGACCCCCAGAGACCCCCAGAGAACACCAGATACCCCAGGATGGCCTGGGGGATGCACTCGTGCTGCACTGCAGGGAGAAACGGGGGTCAGAGACCCCCAGGGACCCCCAGAGACCCCCCCAGGATGGGCACAGAGACCCCCAGGGACCCCCAGGGACCCCCAAGAGGGGCACAGAGACCCCCAGGGACCCCCAGGAGGGGCACAGAGACCCCCAGGGACCCCCAGGATGGCCTTGGGGATGCACTCGTGCTGCACTGCAGGGAGAAACGGGGGCTCAGAGACCACCAGGGACCCCCCCAGAGACCCCCAGGAGGGGCACAGAGACCCCCAGAGACCCCCAGGCCATCCTGGGGGTGCACTTGTGCTGCACTGCAGAGAGAAATGGGGGGTCAGAGACCACCAGGGACCCCCAAAGACCCCCCAGAGACCCCAGGATGGGCACAGAGACCCCCAGGTTGGCCTGGGGGATGCACTCGTGCTGCACTGGGGGGGGGGGGGGGGGGGGGGCGCAAAAAAGAGAGGGGGCTCAGAGACCACCAGAGACCCCCGGGAGGGGCCCTGAGACCCCCAGGATGATCTCAGACCCCCCCAAAAGCCCCCAGCCCCACCTTCGGAGGGGTGCTGGAAGGCGCAGTCCGCGATGGCGCGCAGCAGCTCGGGTTGGAGCAGTGCCAGAGCCCCCAGGACAATCTCAGACCCCCCAAATCACCCCAAATCTCCCCAAAAGCCCCCAGCCCCACCTTCGGAGGGGTGCTGGAAGCCGCAGTCTGCGATGGCGCGCAGCAGCTCGGGTTTGAGCAGTGCCAGAGCCCCCAGGATGGTTCTAAAGCCCCCAAATCCCCCCAGGAGGATCTCAGACCCCCCAGAGCCCCCCAAAACCCCCCAAATCCCCACCTTCGGAGGGGTGCTCGAAGCCGCAGTCGACGATGGCGCGCAGCAGCTCGGGTTTGAGCAGGGATGGTCCCAGAGCCCCCAGGACAATCTCAGACCCCCCCAAACCCCCCCAAACCCCCCCAAAGCCCCCAGCCCCACCTTCGGAGGGGTGCTGGAAGCCGCAGTCTGCGATGGCGCGCAGCAGCTCGGGTTGGAGCAGTGCCAGAGCCCCCAGGATGGTCCCAGAGCCCCCAGGACAATCTCAGACCCCCCAAAACCCCCCCAAATCCCCCCAAAAGCCCCCAGCCCCACCTTCGGAGGGGTGCTCGAAGCCGCAGTCGACGATGGCGCGCAGCAGCTCGGGTTTGAGCAGGAAGTCCCGGAAGCCCGAGCTGTGGATGGACACGTAGGAGCCCTTCACGTCCTTCTTGGGCGCCGCCTCGGCGCCGTCGGGCCCGGCCGCGTTCTCCACCTCGTCATCCTCGTAGTCCAGCAGCTCGTTGTCCACGTCGTTCTCCGCCATGCTGGCCACGGCAGCTCCTCCCTGCGCGGCACGGCGGGAACGGGGCTGCTGACGTGGGAATTGGGCTAGTGACATCGGTGTTGGGCTAGTGACATCGGCGCTGGGCTAGTGATGTGGGAATGGGGCTGCTGACATGGGAATTGGGCTAGTGACATCAGCATTGGGCTACTGACATCAGCTCTGGGCTAGTGATGTGGGAATGGGGCTGCTGACATCGGCGCTGGGCTAGTGATGTGGGAATTGGGCTGCTGACATGGGAATTGGGCTAGTGACATCAGCGTTGGGCTAGTGACATCAGCGTTGGGCTAGTGACATCAGCGTTGGGCTAGTGATGTGGGAATTGGGCTGCTGACATCAGCTCTGGGCTAGTGACATCAGCGCTGGGCTAGTGACATCAGCGCTGGGCTAGCAACATGGGAATTGGGCTAGTGACATCAGCATTGGGCTAGTGAGCACTCCTGGGCTACTGACATCAGCATTGGGCTACTGACATCAGCGCTGGGCTAGTGACATCGGCACTGAGCTAGTGACGTGGGAATTGGGCTACTGACATGAGCGCTGAGCTAGTGACATCAGCACTGGGCTAGTGACATCAGCACTGGGCTAGTGACATCAGCATTGGGCTAGTAACATCAGCGTTCGGCTAGTGACATCAGCGCTGGGCTAGTGACGTGGGAATTGGGCTAGTGACATCAGCATTGGGCTAGTGAGCACTCCTGGGCTACTGACATCAGCGTTGGGCTAGCGATGCGGGAATTGGGCTACCAGCATCAGCCTTGGGCTACCGACGGCTTCTGAGCACCCGCCCAGGGCAGCTCCTCCCTGGCGGACGGTGAAATGGATATTGGGGCTACCGACATCGGCACTGGGCTAGTGACACGGGCACTGGGGCTACCGACATCAGCCCCGGGCTAGTGAAATGGGCACTGGGGCTACTGACATCATCCCAGGGCTACCAACATCAGCCTTGGGCTACCAACACCAGCTTTGGGTTACTGACATGGGCACTGGGCTACCAACATCAGCCTTGGGGCTACTGACTGCTCCTGGGACTGACATCAGCCTTGGGCTAGTGAAATGGGCATTGGGGCTACTGACATCATCCCAGGGCTACCAACATCAGCCTTGGGCTAGTGACATGGGCATTGGACTACCAACATCAGCCTTGGGCTAGTGACATTGGCCTGGGGGCTACTGAGCACTCCTGGGGCTGGGGCAGCCTCCCAGAGCAGCTCCTCCCTGCGGGCCGGTGAAATGGGCCTTGGGGCTACCAAGATCAGCATTGGGGCTACCGACATCAGCCCCGGGCTAGTGAAATGGCCATTGGGGCTACCGACATCAGCCTTGGGGCTACTGACCACCCACGGCACCGCTGTTCACGACTGGAGCTACTGACGTTGGCCTCGGGGCTACCAACATCAGCCTTGGGCTACCAACATAACCCACGGGGCTGCTGACCGCCCATGGCATTGCTGGTCACCACTGGGGCTACTGACATTGGCCTTGGGGCTAGCAACGTCACTGCTGGGCTACCAACATCATCCCTGGGCTACTGACATTGGCCTTGGGGCTACCAGCATCAGCCTTGGGCTACTGACATTGGCCTTGGGGCTACCAGCATCAGCCTTGGGCTACCAACATCATCCCTGGGCTACTGACACTGGCCTTGGGGCTACCAGCATCAGCCTTGGGCTACTGACATTGGCCTTGGGGCTACCAGCATCAGCCTTGGGCTACCAACATCATCCCTGGGCTACTGACACTGGCCTTGGGGCTACCAGCATCAGCCTTGGGCTACTGATGGCTCCTGGGGCTGGGGGTACCTATGGGGCTACTGACATCAGCCACGGGCTACCAACATCAATGCTTGGCTACTGACGTTGGCACTGGGGCTACCAATAGCAGCCTTGGGGCTACTGACATCACCCCCGGGCTAATGACATCACCGCTGTGGCTACCGACATCACCCACGGGCTACTGATCACCCACGGCATCGCTGGTCAGCAGCGGGGCTACAGACGCTGGCCCTGGGGCCACCGACATCACCTCTGGGCTACTGACATTGGCCTCGGGCTACCAACATCATCCCAGGACTACTGACATGGGCATTGGGGCTACCGACATCAGCCCTGGGGCTACTGACCACCCATGGGACTCCTGGGTGGCAGTGGGGCCAGTGAAATGGGCATGGGGCTACCAACATCAGCCCCGGGCCAGTGAAATGGGAATTGGGGCTACCAACATCACTCCCAGGCCAGTGAAATGGGCATGGGGCTACCAACACCAGCCTTGGGCTAGTGACATGGGCATGGGGCTACCAACACCAGCCTTGGGCTAGTGAAATGGGAACTGGGGCTACCAACATCAGCCTTGGGCTAGTGACATGGGCATGGGGCTACCAACATCAGCCCCGGGCCAGTGAAATGGGCATGGGGCTACCAACATCAGCCCTGGGCTAGTGAAATGGGCATGGGGCTACCAACATCAGCCCCGGGCTAGTGAAATGGGCATGGGGCTACCAACATCAGCCCCGGGCTAGTGAAATGGGCATGGGGCTACCAACATCAGCCCCGGGCCAGTGACATGGGAACTGGGGCTACCAACATCAGCCTTGGGCTAGTGAAATGGGCATGGGGCTACCAACATCAGCCCTGGGCTAGTGACATGGGAACTGGGGCTACCAACATCAGCCTTGGGCTAGTGAAATGGGCATGGGGCTACCAACATCAGCCCTGGGCTAGTGAAATGGGAACTGGGGCTACCAACATCAGCCCCGGGCCAGTGAAATGGGCATGGGGCTACCAACATCAGCCCCGGGCTAGTGAAATGGGCATGGGGCTACCAACATCAGCCCCGGGCTAGTGAAATGGGCATGGGGCTACCAACATCAGCCCTGGGCTAGTGAAATGGGCATGGGGCTACCAACATCAGCCCTGGGCTAGTGACATGGGAACTGGGGCTACCAACACCAGCCCCGGGCCAGTGAAATGGGCATGGGGCTACCAACATCACTCCCAGGCTACCAACATCAGCCCTGGGGCCACCGACCATCCCTGGGGCTGCTGAAAGCCCACGGGAGAGCTGACCACGCGTGGGACCACCGACATCACCCCTGGGACCACTAACGATCCCCGGGGCTACCGAATACCCCCGGGAGCACCGACACGAGACTTGGGGCTACCGACATCACCAACGGGGCTACCGAGCACCCCCGGGACCACCGACACCAGCCTCGAGGCTACCAACATCAGTCTTGGGACCACCGAGCACCCCCGGGACGACCGAAATCACCCCTGGGACCACCGACACCAGCCTCGGGGCTACCGACACCACCCCCGGGGCCCCCGACACCAGCCCTGGGAGCACCGAGCACCCCCGGGAGCAGCGACCGCCTCCGGGAGCACGGGCCCGGAGCGCAGCAGGAGCCAGCAGCGCACGAAGGGGCTCCAACAGCCCCAGCCCCCCCCGGAGAGCGGGGCCGGCACCGTGCGGCCGCCGGTGGCCCGGGACCCTCAGCGCCCGCAGAACGGGTCCGGGGCCGTTCAGCACCGAGCGGCGCCCGGAGCGCCGGGGGAATCACCGGAGCCCCCCGAGCCCGGAACGCGCCGAGCCCACCGGAGCCCCCCGGAGCCCCCGCGCCTCCCGGGCCCGCCCCCTCCCCGTGAGGGTCCCTCGGAGTTCGCCCGCCCGGCGCCGCCATCTTGGAGCGCACAACGGCGGCGGCCCCGGCGCGGCGCCCGAGGGGCGGCGGCGGCCCCGGAGCGCTGAGGGGAGCGCGGGGGGCCCGGGAGGAGCGGGAGGGAGCGGGGGCAGCGGGCGATGGGCGGCGGGGGCGGCGATGGCGGCGGATGCGGCTCCGGCCGGGCCCGACTCACCCCGAACGCTGCGACCGCCGCGACCGAGAGGGCGGGGCTGAGCGTCACTTCCGGTCCGGCCCCGCGCGCGCTCAGGGGGCCTCGCCCACGGCCAGGCTCGGGGCTGCCCGCGGCGATCGCCTGAGCGGCAGGTCCGGCCCCGCCGCCGCTCCCGCCGCCCCCACCGGGGCTCCCGCCGCCTCCCGGGGCTCCCTCCGTTTTCCTGCCGTGCCGCCCTTCGTCTCCCGCCTTGCCCCACACCGGCCGCGCCGCGTGCAAACCTCCGCTCAGGCAGCGCCGCGGACAGTCCCGCTGCAGGGTCCTCAGGGAGGTCGCGCGCCAAGCGAAGGCCCCCGGCAGAAGCCCCGCCCTCCACCGCGTCGCTATGGCGACGGTTCCCGCCACTGTCTGGCCACGCCCGCCCAGGGATGACGCAACGCGGCTCTGAACCAATCGCTTTATTGCGCGCGCGAGGGGCGGGGTCAGAGGTCGCCCGACAGGCTGATGGTGGCCAATGAGACGGTCTCGGTGGAGAGGCTCCGCCCCTTCTCGTAGATGAGGTAGACCAAGGGGGCGGGGCCTTCTTCTTCGGGGGGCGGGGCCGCCAGCGTCGAGTACCCGCTGGGCCCCTCCCACACGCGCAGGCCACGCCCCCACCACGTGGTGCCGTTGTCGAAGCTCCAGCGCAGCGTCAGGTTCACGCCTGGGGGTGGGGCCAGATGGAGACACGCCCACACTCAGACCACGCCCATATTGAGGCCACACCCCTTCAAAAGTTCCCCCCCAAAAGTGGGACATGGGGAAAGCCCCAGAGCTGGGACAGCCCCTGACCTCTGACCCCAAAGTGCCCCCAAACGTGACCCCAGGTCCCCAACATGACCCAGCCATGTCCCCCTCGGTGTCCCCTGCCTGGTGTCCCCAAATGTTCCCCCAATGTCCCCAAATGTCCCTGTCTGTGTCCCCAGTGTGCCCCTCAATGTCCCCATGTCCCTCTATGCACCCCAATGTCCCCAGTGCCCCCAGTCCCTGCAATGTCCCCAATGTCCCCAGTGTCCCCAATCCCCGCAGTGTCCCCAATCCCCCCAATCCCTGCAGTGTCCCCAGTCCCCCCAGTGCCCCCCGTGTCCCCAGTGTCCCCAATGTCCCCAATCCCCCCAATCCCCCCAATGTCCCCAATCCCCCCAGTGTCCCCAATCCCCCCAATGTCCCCAATCCCCACAGTGTCCCCAATCCCCCCAATCCCCGCAGTGTCCCCGGTGTCTCACGCTCGCTCTCGTGGGCCGGGTTGCTGAACAGCACCAGCCCGTGCTGGGGCAGCGCCAGCGCCCCAATGTCCCCAGTGTCCCCAGTGTCCCCAGTGTTCCCAATGTCCCCAATGTCCCCAGTCCCCCCAATGTCCCCAATCCCCCCAAATCCCCCCAATGTCCCCAGTCCCCCCAATGTCCCCAATGTCCCCAATGTCCCCAATGTCTCCAATGTCCCCAATGTCCCCAATGTCCCCAGTCCCCCCAATGTCCCCAGTGTCCCCAATCCCCCCAGTCCCCCCAATGTCCCGAATCCCCGCAATGTCCCCAATCCCCGCAGTGTCCCCAGTGTCCCCAATCCCCCCAGTGTCGCCAATCCCCCCAAATTCCCCCAATGTCCCCAATCCCCCCAATCCCCGCAGTGTCCCCGGTGTCTCACGCTCGCTCTCGTGGGCCGGGTTGCTGAACAGCACCAGCCCGTGCTGGGGCAGCGCCAGCGCCCCCGCGGCCACGGCCGGGTCCGGCAGCTGCGGCTCCAGGGTGACGCTGGCCGGGGACAGGGACTCGCCGCCGTCCCAGCTGCGCGCCCGCATGCGGCACCGGCACCGGTACCAGCCCTGGTTGCGGATGCTGACGGCGATGGAGCCGTCGGGCAGCTCGAACGGCTGCGGGGGGACGTTGTGGGGAGGGGGTCAGTGACGCCATCAAGACCCCTCCCCACTACCAGGGCAGGAATGGGGATGGGGTGGCACCGAGGAGACCCAAAATCCCCCTGGCCCCCAAATCCCCTGGTCCCCAAAATCGCCCTGGCCCTGAACCCACCCCAGTCCCAGGGAGCCCCAAAATCCCCAGCCCCAAAATCTCCCCGCCCCAAAATCCCCCAACCCCAAAATCTCCCAGCCCCAAAATCCCCCTGCCCCAAAATCCCCCTGCCCCAAAATCTCCCAGCCCCAAAATCCCTCAACCACAAAATCCCCCAGCCCCAAAATCTCCCCGCCCCAAAATCCCCCAACCCCAAAATCTCCCAGCCCCAAAATCCCTCAACCACAAAATCCCCCAGCCCCAAAATCTCCCAGTCCCAAAATCCCCCAACCCCAAAATCTCCCAGCCCCAAAATCCCCCTGCCCCAAAATCCCCCTGCCCCAAAATCCCCCAACCACAAAATCCCCCAACCCCAAAATCTCCCAGCCCCAAAATCCCCCTGCCCCAAAACCTAAATCTCCCCAGCTCCAAACCCCCAAATCCCCCCTGACCCCAAATCCCCCAGCCCCAAACCCCCCCTGGGAAGCCCCAATGACCCCCAGACCCAAACCCCCAAATGCCCCTGACACCAAAACCCCAAACCCCCTAATCCCAAACTCCCCCAGCCTCAAACCCCCTGACCCCAAATCCCTAAATCCCCCAGCCCCAAACCCCTGACCTCAAACCCCCAAATCCCCCTGGCCTCAAAAACCCCCTGCCCCAAAAACCCCAAATCCCCCCAACCCCAAACCCCAAATCCCCCCAACCTCAAAACCCTGACCTCAAACCCCCAAATCCCCCCAACCCCAAACCCCCAAATCCCCCCAACCTCAAAACCCTGACCTCAAACCCCCAAATCCCCCCAACCCCAAACCCCCCCAACCCCAAACCCCAAATCCCCCCAACCCCAAACCCCCAAATCCCCCCAACTCCAAACCCCTGACCTCAAACCCCCAAATCCCCCTGACCCCAACCCCCCCCTCAGAAGCCCCCCCAGCCCCAAACCCACTGGGGATCCCCCCCCGAGGAGCCTCAAAGCCCCCCCAGAACCCCCCCGCCCCCAGCCCCAAATTCCCCTCTGGGATCCCCCCCTGACCCCAAACCCCCCTCCCCGAGGAGCCCCAAACCCCCCCCCCAGGGACCCCTCCCCACAACGCCCCCAGCCCCACCTGGCACTCGTCGGGGGTGAAGTCGTGGGGGCGCCGGGGGGCCCCGAAGGGGATGGCGGGCAGGACCCCCCCCCGGTGCCAGCTGTGCCCGCCGTCGTCGCTGAGCAGCAGCGAGACCCCGTCCCGCTCCAGGGTGCCGTGCCCGCAGAACACCAGCCGGCCCGGGAACGGGGGCAGCTGCTTCTGGGGGGGCAAAACTGGGGTGAGAGACCCCCCAAAAACACCCCAGACCCCCCAAAAACACCCAGAGTATCACAGAGACCCCAGACCCCTCAGAGACCCCAGACCCCGTCCCGCTCCAGGGTGCCGTGCCCGCAGAACGCCGGCCGGCCCGGGAACGGGGGCAGCTGCTTCTGGGGGGGCAAATGTGGGGTGAGAGACCCCCCCAAAACACCCCAGACCCCCCCAAATACCCCCCTAGACCCCTCCAGACCCCCCCAAATACCTCCCAGATACCCCAGCCCCACCAAATTCCCTTCCAGATGCCCCCAAACCCTCCAAGCCCCCACAAACCCCCTCAAGACCCCCCCCCAAATACCCACCAGCCCCCCCTCCCCAGACCCCCCCCCAAATATCTCCGAGACCCCTCCACACCCCCCAAATCCCCCCAGAACCCCCAAATACCCCCAGCCCCCCAAATTCCCTTCCAGAGCCCCCCAAATACCCCCCCAGACCCCCCAAATACCTTCCAGACCCCCTCAAGACCCCCCCAAACCCCCTCAAAACCCGCAGAACCCCTCAAGACTCCCCCAAACACCCCCCGAGCCTCTCCTCAAATACCCCCAGAGCCCTCCAGACCCCCCCAATATCCCCTAGACACCCCCAGACCCCCCCAAATGCTCTCCAGACCCCCTCAAAGCCCCCAAATTCCCTTCCAGACCCCCCTAGACCCCCCCAAACCCCCTCAAGACCCCCCCAAATACCCCCCAAACCCCCCATAGACCACCCCAAGACCCCCCAAAAACCCCTCAAGACCCCCCCAAATACCCCCCAAACCCCCATAGACCACCCCAAGACCCCCAAAAACCCCTCAGGACCCCCCCAAATACCCCCCAAACCCCCCATAGACCACCCCAAGACCCCCCAAAATCCCCTCAAGACTCCCCCAAATACCCCCCAAACCCCCCATAGACCACCCCAAGACCCCCCAAAACCCCCTCAAGACCCCCCCAAATACCCCCCAGACCACCCCAAACCCCTCCAAAGACCCCCCCAAAGCTCACCTGGATGCCGGAGCCGGGCCCGGGGGCGAACACCTCGCCGCCCACCACGTCCGAGAGGTTCTGGGGGGGTCCCCAGGAGCGCCCCCCGTCGGGGGAGCGCAGCAGGAGGGTGGCGGGGGGCCCGCACGCCTGGGGGGGGTGGGCGCAGCGGGCGAAGAGCAGCAGCACCTCCTGCCCCCCCCCGGGGGCCAGCAGCGCCCCCAGACTCAGCCCGTCCCCCCCCCAGCCGTCATCGGCCACCACCTGCGTGGGGCCCCAGGTGGCACCTGCGAGAGGGGACAGGTGAGAGACCCCCCCCCCCAAAATAACCCAGAGACCCCCAGGGACCCCCCCAGGGACCCCCAGAGACCCCCATGGACCCCCAGCCCCATCCCCCCCCAGCCGTCATCGGCCACCACCTGCGTGGGGCCCCAGGTGGCACCTGTGAATGGAGGGGGGGGACAGGTGAGAGACCCCCCCCAAAATAACCCAGGGACCCCCAGGGACCCTCAACCCCTTCTAGAGCCCCCAGCCCCTCCTAGAGACCCCAAACCCCTCCCCAACCCCTCCTAGAGCCCCCCCAGTGCCCCCCAAGCCCTCCCCAACCCCTCCCAGAGCCCCCCCACCCCTCTCAGAGTCCCCCCAGAGCCCCCCAACCCCTCCCCAACCCCTCCCCGAGCCCCCCAACCCCTCCTAAAGACCCCCCCCCAAACACCCCCCCTCCCCCAAGCCCCCTCCCCACGATCCCAAACCCACCCTGGGTGGTACGGGATGGGATGGGATGGGGGGGGGTGGAGCCCCCCGGGACCCCTCCCCGGTTTGCGCGCACCTCTGTCGGCGGAGCGGCGGCACGCGATGATCTTGGCGCCCACGTCGGCCGCGGAGCGCTTGCGGCCCTCGGCGCAGGCCAGCAGCGCCCCCCCCGCGGGGGCGGCCAGCAGCGGCACCCGGAACGTGTGCACGCCCCCCCGGAACGGCGGCGGCGACAGCGGCGGCGACAGCGGCGGCGACAGCGGCGGCGACAGCCCCGGAACGGCGGCAGCGGCCCCGGGCGGCGGCGGCGGATGGAGCGAGCCCCCGCTGACCCAGAGCACCTGCTCCCGCACCACGCGGGGGCGCACCTGGGAGCGGGGGCAAATGGGTCAGGGGGCGTGGGGGAATTGGGGAGGGGTCCTGAGGTGGGGAAATGGGTCAGGGGGCGTGGGGGAACTGGGGAGGGGTCCTGGGAGTGAAGGGGGGAATTGGGGAGGGGTCCCACAGCACCTGCTCGCGCACCACGCGGGGGCGCACCTGGGAGTGAAGGGGGGAAAGGGGTCAGGGGGAATTGGGAAGAACTGGGGAGGGGTCCTGTGGGTGGGGAGGGGGGAATGGGTCAGGCGGAATTGGGGAGGGGTCCTGGGAGTGAAGGGGGGAATTGGGGAGGGGTCCCACAGCACCTGCTCCCACACCACGCGGGGGCGCACCTGGGAGCGGGGGCAAATGGGTCAGGGGGCGTGGGGAGGGGTCCCACAGCACCTGCTCCCGCACCACGCGGGGGCGCACCTGGGAATGGATGGGGAGGGGGGAAATGGGTCAGGGGGCGTGGGGAGGGGTCCCACAGCACCTGCTCCCGCACCACGCGGGGGCGCACCTGGGAGCGGGGGCAAATGGGTCAGGGGGCGTGGGGGAACTGGGGAGGGGTCCTGAGGTGGGGAAATGGGTCAGGGGGCGTGGGGGAATTGGGGAGGGGCCCTGGGAGTGAAGGGGGGAATTGGGGAGGGGTCCCACAGCACCTGCTCGCGCACCACGCGGGGGCGCACCTGGGAGTGAAGGGGGGAAATGGGTCAGGGGGCGCGGGGGAATTGGGAAGGGGTCCTGAGGTGGGGAAATGGGTCAGGGGGCGTGGGGGAATTGGGGAGGGGTCCTGGGAGTGAAGGGGGGAATTGGGGAGGGGTCCTGGGGGGAATTGGGGAGGGGTCCCACAGCACCTGCTCCCGCACCACGCGGGGGCGCACCTGGGAACAGGGGGAAATGGGTCAGGGGGCGTGGGGGGACTGGGGAGGGGTCCTGAGGTGGGGAAATGGGTCAGGGGGCGTGGGGGAACTGGGGAGGGGTCCTGGGAGTGAAGGGGGGAATGGGTCAGGGGGAAATGGGGAGGGGTCCTGGCAGTGAAGGGGGGAATTGGGGAGGGGTCCTGAGGGGGAATTGGGGAGGGGTCCCACAGCACCTGCTCCCGCACCACGCGGGGGCGCACCTGGGAGCGGGGGCAAATGGGTCAGGGGGCGTGGGGGAACTGGGGAGGGGTCCTGAGGGGGCATGGAACAGTCAGGGGGGGAATTGGGGAGGGGTCCCACAGCACCTGCTCGCGCACCACGCGGGGGCGCACCTGGAATGGATGGGGGGAAATGGGTCAGGGGGAATTGGGAAGAACTGGGGAGGGGTCCCAAGGGTGGGGAGGGGTCCTGGAAGTGAAGGGGAGAGGACAGTCACGGGGGGAAATGGGTCGGGGGGCTGGGGAGGGGTCCCTGGGAGGGCAGTGAGGGACCCTGAGGGTCCCTGCGGTGTCTCCGGGGGATCTCTGAGGATCCTTGGGGGTCTCTGAGGGTCTCCGGGTGTCCCTGAGGGGTTCCCGGGGGTCTCTGACGATCCCTGAGGGGTCTCTGGGTGTCCCCGGTGCTCCCTGAGGGTCCTTGAAGGGTCCCGGGGGGTCTCTGAGGGGTCCCCGGGGATCTCTGAGGGGTCTCTGAGTGTTCCCGGTACTCCCTGAGGGTCCTTGAAGGGTCTCCGGTGCTCCCTGAGGGTCCCTGAGGGGTCCCGGGGGATCTCTGAGGGGTCTCTGGGTGTCCCCAGGGGTCTCTGAGTGTCCCCGGTGCTCCCTGAGGGTCCCTGAGGGGTCGCCGGGGGTCTCTGAGGGGTCTTTGAGTGTTCCCGGTACTCTCTGAGGGGTCCCTGAGGGGTCCTGGGGGATCTCTGAGGGGTCTCTGGGTGTCCCCGGTGCTCCCTGAGTGTTCCCGGTACTCTCTGAGGGGTCCCTGAGGTGTCCCCGGTGCTCCCTGAGGGGTCCCGGGGGATCTCTGAGGGGTCCCTGAGGTGTTCCCGGTGCTCCCTGAGGGTCTCTGAGGGGTCTCTGGGTGTCTCCAGGGGTCTCTGAGTGTCCCCGGTGCTCCCTGAGGGTCCCTGAGGGTCCCTGAGGGGTCCCCGGTGCTCCCTGAGTGTTCCCGGTACTCTCTGAGGGGTCCCTGAGGTGTCCCCGGTGCTCCCTGAGGGTCCCTGAGGGGTCTCCGGTGCTCTCTGGGTGTCCCCGGTGCTCCCTGAGGGTCCCTGAGGTGTCCCCGGTGCTCCCTGAGGGTCTCTGAGGGGTCTCTGGGTGTCCCCAGGGGTCCCTGAGGGGTCCCCGGTGCTCCCCGGCGCTCCCCGAGGGGTCTCCGGTCCCGCCCCCGTTCCGGTGCTGGGGGCGGGGCTCTCTAACGGAAGCCCCGCGCGGTTCCCGGGGACGTTCCCGGGGGGTTTGTTGGGTTTAACCGGGGGCGGGGGGGGGGGTTCCGGTACCGTCTCGGGGGTCGCCACCCATCGCGCGGCGGCGCCGGCCGCGAACAGGACGAGGATGAGGAGGAGGAGGAAGAGCGGCGGCGGCGCCCGCCCCGCGCCCATCGCGGCCCCTTTAAGAGACACCGGAAGCGCCGCGCGCCGGGCCTGGGCGGGGCTTGCTCTTAAAGCGGCCACGGCTCGGAAAAATGGGATGACTTAAAGCGGCAATGCCCGCGCGGGGTGGGGACCGGAGGTTTTTAAAAAAGTTTAATTTTTGGAAATTGAGCGATTTTATTAATTTGGGATTTATTGATTTGGGGTTTATTATTTCGGGTTTATTGATTTGGTTTTTAATAATTTTGGGTTTTATCGATTCTGAGTTTTTTTTTTTTATTCTGGATTTTATCGATTGTGGGTTTTTATTGATTTTAATTTCATTGTTACTGAATTTTCTTGATTTTTATTTTATTAATTTTCATTTTATTGACTCGTATTTTATTAATTTTATTTTTAATTGCACTTGGCTCCGCCCCCTCCAAGGGCGGCGACACCCCCGTCCTGCAGGGGCGGGGCAGAACACAGAGAGGGCGGGGCTAAAACAGCTAGAGCAGAATCATTCTGCCTTAGCCCCGCCCCAAATGGGCGTGGTCAGGCATGGCCACGCCCTCATGCAAAACAAAAAAAATTGGCGGGAAAACTCCTCAGGAAGATCCGGTCAGAGGTCAGGGGTCGGCCAATCGCAGCAGAGGACCCGCGGCGGAGGGGACACTGTGGGGTCAGAGGTCACTCAGGCAGGGGTCACTCAGAGGTTAAGGGTCACTCAGGGGTCACTCAGGGATCATTCAATGGTCACTCAGGGTCGCTCATTGGTCACTCAGGGTTCATTGGTCACTCAGGGTCACTCGGGGTCACTCGGGGTCACTGACCTTTGCAGCCGCCCCTCCCCCAGCAGGTCGTGCAGCACTCACTCATTGGTCACTCATTGGTCACTCATTGGTCACTCATGGTCACTCATTGGTCACTCATTGGTCACTCGGGGTCACTCATTGGTCACTCAGGGTTCATTGGTCACTCATTGGTCACTCGGGGTCACTCCGGGGTCACTCAGGGATCATTCAATGGTCACTCAGTGTTCATTGGTCACTCATTGGTCACTCATTGGTCACTCAGGGGTCACTCATTGGTCACTCAGGGTCACTCAGGGTTCATTGGTCACTCATTGGTCACTCAGGGTCACTCAGGGTCACTCAGTGTCACTCATTGGTCACTCATTGGTCACTCAGGGTCACTCATTGGTCACTCATTGGTCACTCAGGGTCACTGGGGGTCACCGGGGGTCACTGACCTGTGCAGCCGCCCCTCCCCCAGCAGGTCGTGCAGCACTCACTCATTGGTCACTCATTGGTCACTCATTGGTCACTCATTGGTCACTCATTGGTCACTCATTGGTCACTCAGGGTTCATTGGTCACTCATTGGTCACTCATTGGTCACTCATTGGTCGCTCATTGGTCACTCAGGGTTCATTGGTCACTCAGGGTCACTCAGGGTCGCTCATTGGTCACTCAGGGTTCATTGGTCACTCATTGGTCACTCAGGGTTCATTGGTCACTCAGGGTCACTCAGGGTCACTCGGGGTCACTGGGGGTCACCGGGGGTCACTGACCTGTGCAGCCGCCCCTCCCCCAGCAGGTCGTGCAGCAGGAACGGGACCCCCAGCGCGGCGCCCGGGGGCGCCCGGAGCCCCTCGAGCTCCCTGAGCGGGACCGGGCGGTGCCGGGAGCGCCGCAGCAGGGACAGCACGGCCCGGCGCCCTGGGGGCACACACGGGGGTCACCCGGGGGTCACCCGGGGGTCACACGGGGGTCACAGAGGGGTCACACGGGGGTCGCTCACCCCTGATCAGCGCCCGCACGAAGCGCCCGGCCCCCGGCACGGCCAGCCACCAACTGCCGGCGTCACGGACCGTGAGGAGCCCCGCGGCCACCAGCTGCCTGAGAGGGGACGGGAAATGGGGATGGGAGACCCCCGGGGACCCCCAGGGACACCCAGAGACCCCTGAGACCCCCAGAGTGCCCCCAGAGACACCCAGGGACCCCCAGAGACACCCAGGGACCCCCAGGGACACCCAGAGACCCCCAGAGTGCCCCCGCGGCCACCAGCTGCCTGAGAGGGGACGGGAAATGGGGATGGGAGACCCCCGGGGACCCCCAGGGACACCCAGGGACCCCCAGAGACACCCAGAGACCCCTGAGACCCCCAGAGTGCCCCCAGAGACCCCCAGAGACACCCAGAGACCCCCAGAGTGCCCCTGTGACCACCAGCTGCCTGAGAGGGGACGGGAAATGGGGATGGGAGACCCCCGGGGACCCCCAGGGACACCCAGGGACACCCAGAGACCCCTGAGACCCCCAGGGACCCCCAGGGACACCCAGGGACCCCCAGAGACACCCAGGGACCCCCAGAGTGCCCCCAGAGTGCCCCCAGAGACCCCCAGGGACCCCCAGGGACCCCCAGGGACCCCCAGAGCCACCAACTGCCGGCGTCACGGACCGTGAGGAGCCCCGCGGCCACCAGCTGCCTGAGAGGGGGGAAAATGGGGATGAGAGACCCCCAGGGACCCCCAGGGACCCCCAGAGACCCCCAGGGACCCCCAGGGACACCCTGAGACCCCCCAGGGACACCCAGAGTGCCCCCAAAGCCACCAACTGCCTGAGAGGGGGGAAAATGGGGATGAGAGACCCCCAGGGACCCCCAGGGACCCCCAGGGACACCCAGGGCCCCTCCCCAAATCCCAAATTCACCCCAGGGAGCCCCAACCCCATCCCGGTGTCCCCGTGTCCCCCCGGTGTCCGTCTGTCTGTCCGTCCGTCCGTGATGTCCCCGTCCCCAAAGCCCCTCTCTCCCATCCCGCTCCGCTCGTAGCCCATCCCGGGGCTGTCCCCGTGTCCGTCTGTCCCCTCGGTGTCCATCTGTCCGTCTGTCCCCCCGGTGTCCCGGTGTCTGTCTGTCCGTACGTGATGTCCCTGTCCCCAAAGCCCCTCTCTCCCATCCCGCTCCGTTCGTAGCCCAGCTCGGGGCTGTCCCCGTGTCCGTCTGTCCCCTCGGTGTCCATCTGTCCATCTGTCTGTCCATCCGTCTGTCCGTCCGTACGTGATGTCCCCGTCCCCGAACCCTCCCTCTCCCATCCCGCTCCGCTCGTAGCCCATCCCGGGGCTGTCCCCGTGTCCGTCTGTCCCCCCGGTATCCATCTGTCCGTCCGTCCGTGATGTACCTGTCCCCAAAGCCCCTCTCTCCCATCCCGCTCCGTTCGTAGCCCATCCCGGGGCTGTCCCCATGACCCCAGCCTGTCTGTCTGTCCCCGTGTCCGTCTGTCTGTCCCCGTGTCCCCAGGCTGTCCGTCCGTCCGTCTGTCCGTCCGTACGTGATGTCCTTATCTCCAAACCCCCTCTCTCCCATCCCTCTCCGCTCGTAGCCCAGCTCGGGGCTGTCCCCGTGTCCGTCCGTCTGTCCCCCCGGTGTCCGTCCGTCTGTCCATCTGTCCGTACGTGATGTCCTTATCTCCAAACCCTCTCTCTCCCATCCCTCTCCGCTCGTAGCCCAGCTCGGGGCTGTCCCCGTGTCCGTCTGTCCCCCCGGTGTCCGTCTGTCCATCTGTCCGTACGTGATGTCCTTATCTCCGAACCCTTTTTCTCCCATCCCTCTCCGCTCGTAGCCCATCCCGGGGCTGTCCCCGTGTCCGTCTGTCCCCCCGGTGTCCGTCTGTCCATCTGTCCGTCCGTACGTGATGTCCTTATCTCCGAACCCTCTCTCTCCCATCCCTCTCCGCTCGTAGCCCAGCTCGGGGCTGTCCCCGTGTCCGTCTGTCCCCCCGGTGTCCATCTGTCCGTACGTGATGTCCTTATCTCCAAACCCTCTCTCTCCCATCCCTCTCCGCTCGTAGCCCAGCTCGGGGCTCGCGGCCACCGCGGCCTCCAGGAATCGCCGGACCAGCGGCTCCCGCGGGGACCCCGACACGGCCGCCAGCACCTGGGGGGACAGCACGGGGGTCAGGGGTCATTGGGGTCACCACGGGGTCACCGGGGGAGTGAGGGGTCAGGGGTCATTGGGGTCACCGGGGGAGTGAGGGGTCAGGGGTCACTGGGGTCACCGGGGGAGTGAGGGGTCAGGGGTCACTGGGGTCACCATGGGAGTGAGGGGTCAGAGGTCATTGGGGTCACCGGGGGAATGAGGGGTCAGGGGTCATTGGGGTCACCATGGGAGTGAGGGGTCAGGGGTCACTGGGGTCACCATGGGAGTGAGGGGTCAGGGGTCATTGGGGTCACCGGGGCAGTGAGGGGTCAGGGGTCATTGGGGTCACCATGGGAGTGAGGGGTCAGGGGTCATTGGGGTCACCGGGGCAGTGAGGGGTCAGGGGTCATTGGGGTCACCAGCCTCTCCCAGGAAGACCCAGCAATGGCCACCAGGAACTGGGGGGGGGGGGGGACAAGGGACACGGAGGGGTCAGGGATCATTAGAGGGGTCAAGGGTCACCCGGGGGTCACTGAGAGGTCAGGGGTCATTGGGCAGTGACTGGGGGGTCATGGGGGAGGGGTCAGGGGTCACCAGAGTGACCACCAAGGACACCGGGGGGGTCACTGGGAGGACACAAGGGGGGGGGGGTCCCGGGGGGTCCTGAGGGGCTCAGGGGATCCAACGGTCCCAGGGAAAACTCAGGGTGGGTCCAGGGGGGTCCCAGGGTGGGTTCAGGGGGGTCCCAGGGTGGGTTTCAGGGGTCCCAGGGGAGGTTTCAGGGGGTCCCAGGGGAGGTTTCAGGGGCTCCCAGGGGAGGCTCAGGGGGTCCCAGGGTGGGTTTCAGGGGGTCCCGGTGGGTTCAGGGGGTCCTGGTGGGTTTCAGGGGGTCCCAGGGTGGGTTCAGGGGGTCCCAGGGGAGGTTTCAGGGGGTCCCAGGGTGGGTTCAGGGGGTCCCAGGGGAGGTTTCAGGGGGTCCCAGGGGGCTCAGAGATGGTTTGGGGCGTCCTGAGGGGCTCAGGGTGGGGGGTCCCAGGAGGTCCCAGAGGGGTCCCAGAGGGGTCAGGGGGGGTCCCAGGGGGGTCCCAGAGGGGTCAGGGGTCACCAAGGGGTTACCAAGGGCACCGGGGGGTCATGGATGGGATCAGGGGTCCCAGGGGGGGTCCCAGAGGGGTCAGGGGGGGTCCCAGGGGGGGTCCCAGGGGGGTCCCGGGGCCCCGTTTCCGGCACCTTCTCCCGGTAGAGCTCCAGGCTGACGACCCCGAGCGTGTCCGGGCCCAGCCCCAGGTGCAGCAGCCGCACCCGGCCCTCGTCACGGAGCCGGTTCTGGGGGGCACAAACGGGGGGTCGGCACCGCATGGGGGGGTCCCGCTGTGGGGCTGGGGGTCCCGGGGGGCTCCCGGTGCGGATTTTGGGGGTCCCGGTGCGGATTTTGGGGTCCTGGGGGGGATTTTGGGGGTCCTGATATGGGTTTTGGGGGTCCCGGTGTGGGTTTTGGGGATCCAAGTAAGGTCCCAGTGTCGGTTTGGGGGTCCTGCTGCGGATTTTGGGGGTCTTGGGGGGGATTTTGGGGGTCTTGGTGGGGTCCCAGTGTGGGTTTGGGGGTCCTGGTGTGGGTTTGGGGGTCCCGGTGCGGATTTTGGGGGTCCCGGTGTGGGTTTGGGGATCCTGGTGGGGTCCCAGTGTTGGTTTGGGGGTCCTGCTGCGGATTTTGGGGGTCCTGGTGTGGGTTTGGGGGTCCTGGTGCGGATTTTGGGGGTCCCAGTAAGGTCCCAGTGTGGGGTTGGGGGTCCCAGGGGGCTCCCGGTGTGGGTTTTGGGGGTCCTGCTGTGGATTTTGGGGGTCCCGGTGTGTGTATTTTGGGGTCCCCGTGTGTATTTTGGGGTTCCTGGAGGGGAGTCTCACCAGGTCGCTGTGTATTTTGGGGTCCCTGTGTATTTTTGGGGTTCCTGTGTGTATTTTGGGGCTCACCACGGCCGTCCTGTCGCCCACCAGGCTGCAGAGCTGGAGCCGCAGCACCGCAGGCGGCGCTTTGGGGGTTCCCGTGTGGATTTTGGGGGGGATTTTGGGGGGTCCCAGGGGTCTCAATGAATATTTTGGGGTTCCTGTGTGTATTTTGGGGCTCACCAGGTGCCGACCCACGGCCGTCCTGTCCCCGACCAGACTGCAGAGCTGGAGCCGCAGCACCAGGGGCGGCGCTTTGGGGGTTCCCGTGTGGATTTTGGGGTGGGTTTGGGGGGTCCCAGGGGTCTCAGTGAGTACTTTAGGGTCCCTGTGTATTTTTGGGGTTCCTGTGTGTGTTTTGGGGCTCACCAGGTGCCGACCCACGGCCGTCCTGTCCCCGACCAGACTGCAGAGCTGGAGCCGCAGCACCAGGGGCGGCGCTTTGGGGGTTCCCGTGTGGATTTTGGGGGGGATTTTGGGGGGTCCCAGTGAGTATTTTGGGGTTCCTGTGTGTATTTTGGGGTGTCAGTTCCTCACCAGGTGCCGATCCACGGCCATCCTGTCGCCCACCAGGCTGCAGAGCTGGAGCCGCAGCACCGTGGGCGGCGCTTTGGGGGTTCCCGTGTGGATTTGGGGTGGATTTTGGGGGGTCCCAGGGGTCTCAATGAATATTTTGGGGTTCCTGTGTGTATTTTGGGGCTCACCAGGTGCCGATCCACGGCCGTCCTGTCCGGGACCAGGCTGTAGAGCTGGTGCCGCAGCACCAGGGGCGGCAGCGCGTCCCCGAACAGGCGCCGCGGGAACAGCGCGGAAACGGCGCCGAGAGCGGCCTCGACCCCCGCGGGGCTGCCTGGGCACGGGGAAACGGGGGGTGAGGGACCCAAAACCCACAGCGGGACCCCAAAATATACACCGGGACCCCCAACCCACACAGGGACCCCCAAACCCACACCGGGACCCCCCAAATCCACACCAGGATCCCACCGGGACCCCCCAAACCCACACCGGGACCCCCCAAAATCCACACCGGGACCCCAAACCCACACCGGGACCCCCCAAACCCACACCAGGACCCCCAAATCCACACCGGGACCCCAAACCCACACCGGGACCCCCCAAATCCACACCAGGATCCCACCGGGACCTCCCAAACCCACACCGGGACCCCCAACCCACACCGGGACCCCCCAAACCCACACTGAGAGCCCCAAAATCCACACCAGGACCCCCCAAACCCACACTGGGACCCCCAAATCCACACTGAGAGCCACAAACCCACACCAGGACCCCAAAACCCACACCGGGACCCCAAAATCCACACCGGGACCCCCCAAATCCACACTGAGAGCCACAAAATCCACACCGGGACCCCCAAATCCACACCGGGACCCCCAAACCCACACAGGGACCCCAAATATACACTGGGACACCCCAAATCCACACCGGGACCCCCCAAATCCACACCGGGACCCCCAAATCCACACCGGGACCACCGGGACTCCCCAAACCCACACCGGGACCCACCAAGATCCACACAGGGACCCCCCAAACCCACACCAGGACCCCCAAACCCACACCAGGACCCCCCAAACCCACGCCAAAACCTCCCAACGCCCACCCCCCTCCCCGGGACTCCTCCACACCAACCTGGGCCCACCCCAAAACCCCCCGGTTCTCACGGCCTAAACCCCCCCTCAGCTCCTCCGCACCCCACCCCCGGTGCTCCCGGTACCGTCGGGGCGCGGGGGCTCCCCCGGCCGCTCCGGGCGGCGCCGCTTGGCCGCGAGGGCGCTCTCGGTGTCCCCGAAGCGGCGGCGGCGGCTCATGAGGGGCTCGGGGGGGGCTCGGGGGGGGCTCGGGGGGCTCCGGGCCCCGGAACGGCACCGGCAGCGCCCGCGCGGGGTGATGGCGTCACTGCGGCGCGATGGCGTCACTGCGGCGCGACGGTACGCGAAGAGATGACGTCAGTGATCGGCGCAGGGTGATGATTCAGAGGGTGGAACCATTTGGAGCAGGAGTGAGGGGGGGGGTTGAGGGACAAACCATGTGGAAAATGGGGGGGGTGGAATGAACCGTGGTGAGCGAGTGTGGGGGGAGGAACCGGGTTCGATGAATGGACTGAACCACGTGGAAAACGGGGAGGAATCGTGTTAAACCAATCGGATGCATGGGCTGAACCACGTGGAAAACGGGGGGGGGGGAGGAGGGACCGGGTGTAACCAATCGGATGAATGGACTGAACCACGTGGAAAACAGGAGGGGGAGGAATAGGGCTGGAATGAAACACAATGAGACGGGGGGGGGGGAGTTGAAGGGAGCAGGTGAACGGACCGAACCACGTGAGATGCGGGGGGATTGAGCAGAACCACAAAAATACAGGGGCGGGGTCAGACAGAACCAAATGAATGGGGGGGATTGGACAGAACCACATGAGTGCGGGGGGGTCAGACAGTACCACAAGAGTCTGGCGGGGGGTCAGACCAAACCACATGATTCTGGGGGAATTGGAGCAAACCACAGGATTCCGCAGAGGGACATCAGAACGAACCACACAATTCCAGGGACAATTGGACCGAACCATGTGATTCTGGGGGGGGGCATTGGACAGAACCACACAATTCTGGGGGGGCATATTGGACCGAACCATACAATTCCAGGGGGAAAGTTGGACCAAACCACACAATTCCGCAGGGGGGGGGGTGGGGGCTGGACAAAACCACACGACTCCAGAAGCGATTGGACCGAACCACACGGGCACCGGGGGGGGGTCAGCAGCCATCAAGGCCGCGTCCCCCGGCGTCCCTTTATTGCGTGTAGAGGCTGGCGGCGAAGACGATGTCGCGCTTGATCATGGCGGCGGCCGCCTCCATCTTGGCGGCCATGGCGGGGTCGCCCACGGCGCGCGCGGCCTGGCGCAGCTCCCGCAGCAGCTCCTCCAGGCGCTGGATGGCGCGCACCACCGAGCCCTCCTGCACCGGCGCCAGCCGCGCGATCTCCGCAAACGGCTGCGGACGGGGGGGGGCAGTGGGGACGTTGGGGACATTGGGGGGATTGAGGGGATTGGGGACAATGGGGGGATTGGGGGCACTGGGGGGATTGCGGACATTGGGGACACTTTGGGGACATTGGGGGGACAATGGGGACATTGATGGGATTGAGGGGATTGGGGACAATGGGGGGATTGGGGGCAGTGGGGGTATTGGGGACATTGGGGACATTGAGGGGACGTTGGGGACATTGATGGGATTGGGGACATTGGGGGCACTGGGGACATTGAGGGGATTGGGGACAATGGGGACGTTGGGAACATTGGGGACATTGGGGGGACAATGGGGACAATGGGGGGATTGGGGGATTGGGGACATTGAGGGGACATTGGGGACATTGGGGGAATTGGAGACAATGGGGACACTGGGGGCATTGGGGACATTGAGGGGATTGGGGGCACTGGGGGGATTGGGGACATCATTGGGGACATTGGGGGGACGTTGGGGACAATGGGGGGATTGGGGACATTGAAGGGATTTGGGGCAGTGGGGACATTGGGGGACAATGGGGACATTGGGGACATTGGGGGGATTGGGGGCAGTGGGGGGATTGGGGACAGGGGGACATTGGGGACATTGGGGACATTGGGGGGACATTGGGGACGTTGGGGACATTGATGGGATTGAGGGGATTGGGGACAATGGGGGGATTGGGGGCAGTGGGGACATTGGGGACATTGGGGATATAAGGGACGTTGGGGACACTGGGGACATTGGGGGGACAATGGGGACATTGAAGGGATTGGGGACATTGAGGGGACATTGAGGGGACATTGGGGGCATTGGGGGAATTGGGGACATTGAAGGGACAGAGGGGACAATGGGGAGTTGGAGGGGTTAGGGGGGATTGGGGACATTGGGGACAATGGGGAGATGGGGACTGGGGGCAATGGGGGGTGTTGGGGACATTGGGGACAATGGAGAGAGATGAGGGACATTGGGGATGTTGGGGACATTGGGGACATTGGGGGGGATTGGGGACATTGGGGGGGATTGGGGACATTGGGGACATTGGAGGGAGTGGGGACACTGAGGGGACAGCGGGGACAATGGGGAGATTGGGAGCACCTTGGGGACACTGGGGACACTGGGGACAATGGGGGGAGGTTGGGGGAGGTTGGGGACATTGCGGGGATTGGGGACGTTGGGGACACTGGGCTTGGCGGTGTCCCAGGGCTGTCCTGGGGTATCTCAGGGGGGTTTTTGGTGGTCCCAGGGGTTTTTTGGGGGTTCCCAGGTGGTTTCTGAGGGTCCCAGAGGAGTCCCAGGGGGTCCCTGGAAATCTCTGGGTGTCCCAGATGGGTTTTTGGGGGTCCTGGGGAGTTTTTGGGGGGGTCTCAGGGTGTTTTTGGGGGTCTCACCATGCCCCTGGCCCACTCGTAGACCACCTGGACCAGGCTGAAGCCGAACTGGGCCACGAAGTCGTCGGGGCCGGGCCCGAGGCCGCGCTGCTGCTCCAGCCGGGCCACGCGGGCGGCGACGGCGCGGAGCCGCTCCAGGGCCTGGGAAAGACACCCAGGAACCCCCAAAATCGCCCCAAAATCACCCCCAAAATCCATCCCAAAATCACCCCAAAATCACCCCAAAAATCACCCCAAAAATCCCCCCAGTGCTGCTCCAGCCGGGCCACGCGGGCGGCGACGGCGCGGAGATGCTCCAGGGCCTGGGGATGGACCCAAAATACCCCAAAATCACCCCAAAATACCCCAAAATCACCCCAAAAATCACCCCAAAATCACCCCAAAATACCCCCAAAAATCACCCCCAAAATCCATCCCAAAATCAGCCCAAAATCCACCCCAAAATACCCCAAAATTACCCCCAAAACACCCCCAAAAATCAGCCCAAAAATCCACCCCAAAATCACCCCAAAATCCACCCCAAAATCACCCCAAAATCCACCCCAAAATCACCCCAAAATCCACCCCAAAATCACCCCAAACCCCTCCCTGGGGGTCTCGCCTGAGTGAGGTTGGGGGTCACCCCGACGCTCTCCTCGGGCCCCAAACCCCCCAAAAACCACCCCAAACCCCCCAATACCCACCCCAAACCCCTAAAACCCACCAATACTCACCCCAAAGAGCCCCAATACCTTCCTCGAAGTGCCCCAAACACCCAAATACCCACCCCAAAGTCCCCAATACCCCCCCCAACACCCACCCCAAAGTGCCCCAAACCCCTCCCTGGGGGTCTCACCTGAGTGAGGGCGGGGGTCAGCCCCTCGGGCAGGGGCTCCCCGCGGCCGGGGGTCACCAGGCAGGAGAGCAGCGCCACGCTCTCCTCGGGCCGCAGCGGGGCCAGCACATTGCCCAGCAGCAGCTCGGTGAGCACCAGCTGCTCCGTGCTCAGCAGCGCCGCCACGCGGCCGCCCAGCGCCACTGCACCCCCCGAGACGTAACCGAGCTCCGAGAGAACCTGGGGGGGTTTGGGGTGGTTTAGGGTGTTTTTGGGGTGGTTTTGGGATATTTTGGGGTGGTTTTGGGGGTGATTCTTTTGCCCAGCAGCAGCTCGGTGAGCACCAACTGCTCCGTGCTCAGCAGCGCCGCCACGCGGCCGCCCAGCGCCACTGCACCCCCGAGACGTAACCGGACCTGGGGGGGTTTGGAGTGATTTAGGGTGTTTTTGGGGTGGTTTTGGGGTATTTTGGGGTGGTTTTGGGGTGTGTTTTTGGGGGTGATTCTTTTGCCCAGCAGCAGCTCGGTGAGCACCAACGGCTCCGTGCTCAGCAGCGCCGCCACGCGGCCGCCCAGCGCCACTGCACCCCCGAGACGTAACCGAGCTCCGAGAGGACCTGGGGGGGTTTGGGGTGATTTTGGGATATTTTGGGGTGGTTTTGGGATACTTTAGGTGTGTGTTTTGGGATATTTTGGGGTGGTTTTGGGGTGTGTTTTTGGGGGTGTTTTTGGGGTGATTTTTGGGGTGGTTTTGAGGGGATTTTTGGGGTATTTTTGGGGTGGTTTTGGGGTATTTTTGGGGTATTCTTCAGGGATTTTTTGGGGGTGTTTTTGGGGTGTTTTTTGGGGTGATTTTGGGGTATTTTGGGGGTATTTTTGGGGTAATTTTGGGGGTGGTTATGGGGGTATTTTTGGGGTGATTTGGGGGTATTTTTGGGGTAATTTTTGGGGTATTTTGGGGGTGTTTTGGGGTATTTTGGGGGTATTTTTGCGGCAATTTTGGGGTAATTTTGGGGTGGTTTTGGGCTGGTTTTAGAGTGGTTTTGGAGTGCATTTGGGGGTGGTTTTGGGGTATTTTGGGGGTATTCTTCAGGCATTTTTTGGGGGTGTTTTTGGGGTGTTTTTTGGGGTGATTTGGGGGTATTTTTGGGGGTATTTTTGGGGTGATTTTTGGGGTATTTTTGGGGTGGTTTTGGGGCGGTTTTGGGGGTGTTTTTGGGGTGATTTTGGGGTCATTTTGGGGGTATTTTTGGGGTGATTTTGGGGTATTTTGGGGGGATTTTTTAGGTGATTTTGGGGTATTTTGTGGGGATTTTTGGGGTGATTTTTGGGTGTATTTTTGGGGTGATTTTGTGGGGATTTTTGGAGTGTTTTTGGGGGTATTTTTGGGGTGGTTTATGGGGTGTGTTTTTGGGGTGTTTTGATCCCCACCTCAAGGTGTTGGTGGTACTCGGGCAGCAGCAGCAGGGACTGGGGGATTTTGGGGTGATTTTGGGGTGATTTTTGGGGTGATTTTTGGGGTGTTTTTGGGGTATTGCTGGCGGGATTTTTGGGGTGATTTTCGGGGTGTTTTTGGGGTGATTTTGGGGTGTTTTGTGCCCACCTCGAGGCGCTGGTGGTACTCGGGCAGCAGCAGCAGGGACTGGTCCGACAGCTGGAACTGCAGCTCCTCCAGCTGCTCCAGCAGCTCCTGCCTGGCCGCATACTGGGAGTACTGGGAGGGCAACGGGGAGCGGGGTCAGGGGGTGCCTGAACCCCAAAACACCCCAAAAATCCCCTCCAAAAATCCCCCAAAACCCCCTCCCAAAATCCCCCAAAAATCCCCTCCAAAAATCCCCCAAAATCCCCTCCAAAACTTCCGCAAAAGCCCGCCCAAAAATTCCCCAAAATCCCTCCAAAAATTCCCCAAAATCCCTCCAAAAATCCCCCAAATCCCCTCCAAAATTTCCCCAAAATCCCCTCCAAAAATCCCCAAAATCCCCTCTAAAAATCCCTCAAAATCCCCCCCCAAAAAACCCAAAATCCCCTCCAAAAATCCTCTCCAAAAATCCCCCAAAATCCCTCCAAAAATTCCCTAAAATCCCTCCAAAAATTCCCCAAAATCCCCCCAAAACCCCCCCAAAATCCCCTCCAAAAATCCCCCCCAAAAATCCCCCAAATCCCCTCCAAAACCCCCCCAAAATCCCAAATCCCACCCCTCAATACCTGCTGGGAGAAGCAGGGGCTGTGCAAAGACCCCAAAATGGGGCAGAACCCCACAGGGACCCCCCAAACCCCCCCCCAAAATTGCCCCCCAAAAAACCCCAAAACCCCCCAAAAAATCCCCAAAATTCCCCCAAAAAAACCCCAAAACCCCCCCCAAAAACCCCCCAAAATTCCTCAAAACCCCCCCCAAAAATCCCAAAACCCCCCCAAATTTTACCTGCTGGGGGAACCGGGGGCTCCTCACGCACCTGAAGCCCCCCAGGGCCGCCCCCAGCCCCCTGAGCTGCCCCAAAAACCCCCCCAAACTCTCCCAAAGCCCCCCAAAACTCCCCTGAACTCCCCCAAAAAAACCCAAAATCCCCCCAAAAAACCCAAAATTCCTCAAACCCCCCGCCAAAAATCCCAAAACCCCCCCAAATTTTACCTACTGTGGGAACCGGGGGCTCCTGACGCACCTGAAGCCCCCCAGGGCCGCCCCCAGCCCCCTGAGGCCCCCAAAAAACCCCCCCCCAAAACCCAAAATTCCCCCAAAAAAACCCCAAAACCCCCCCCAAAAAACCCAAAATTCCTCAAAACCCCCCTCAAAAATCCCAAAACCCCCCCAAATTTTACCTGCTGGGGGAACCGGGGGCGCCTCACGCACCTGAAGCCCCCCAGGGCCGCCCCCAGCCCCCTGAGGCCCCCAAAAAACCCCCCCAAAAAACCCCAAAATTCCCTCAAAAAACCCCAAAATTCCCCCAAAAACCCCCAAAAATGCCAAACCCACCCCCCAAATTTTACCTGCTGTGGGAACCGGGGGCTCCTGACGCACCTGAAGCCCCCCAGGACCGCCCCCAGCCCCCTGAGGCCCCCAAAAAACCCCCCAAAAACCCCCAAAATTCCCTCAAAAAAACCCCAAAACCCCCCCCAAAAAAACCCAAAATTCCTCAAAGACCCCCCAAAAACCCCCCTGAGCCCCCCAAATTTTACCTGCTGTGGGAACCGGGGGCTCCTGACGCACCTGAAGCCCCCCAGGGCCGCCCCCAGCCCCCTGATTTCGGCCGCCGCCGCCGCCGCCTCGGGGTCGCGCCCGGGGGGGACCCCAAAAGCCTCGAGCAGGGGGAGCCCCCCCCCCTCCCTGGCCGAGACCCCCGCCAGGCGGGAGAGCTCCTGCAGGGCGGCCGCGAGACCCCCGCCCACGGGGGGGGACCTGGGGGAAAAAGACCCCAAAATTCATGGGGGGGACCCCAAAAAAGAGACCCCCACCAAAAGAGGGGGACCTGGGGGGAAAGACCCCAAAATTCATGGGGGGGACCCCAAAAAAGAGACCCCCACCAAAAGAGGGGGACCTGGGGGGAAAGACCCCAAAATTCATAGGGAGAATCCAAAATCCATAGAGGGACCCCAAAATCCACAGTGAGACCCCAATTCCTCCCCCAGCACCCCCCAAAATCCCCCCAGCACCCCCAAAAATCCCCTCAGGACCCCCAAAATCCCCCTCAGGACCCCCAAAATCCCCTCAGGACCCTCCAAATCCCCCCAAAATCCCTTCAGGACCCGCCCAAGAACCCCCGAAAATCCCCTCAGGACCCCCAAAATCCCCCCAGGACCCCCCAAATCCCCCCAAAATCCCCCTCAGGAGCCCCAAAATCCCCTCCGGACCCCCAAAATCCCCCCAAAATTCCCTCACGACTCCCCAAAATCCCCCCAGAACCCCCTAAATCCCCCCCGGAACCCCCCAAAATCCCCCTCAGGACCCCCAAAATCCCCTCAGGACCCCCCCAAATCCCCCCAAAATCCCTTCAGGACCCCTCAAATCCCCCCAAGAACCCCCCGAAAATCCCCTCAGGACCCCCAAATCCCCCCCAGAACCCCCCAAATCCCCCTCAGGACCCCCCAAATCCCCCCAAAATCCCCCTCAGGACCCCCCAAAATCCCCTCAGGACCCCCCAAATGCCCCCAATTTCCCCCCAGCCCCCCCTTACCGGGGTCGGGGTCCCCTGGGGGGGCGCAGCTCCTGCAGCAGAATTTCGGGGTTCACCCTCAGGGTCTTGGCCGTGACCCCCACGATGTCCTCGGGGCGCAGCTGCTCCAGGCAGGGCCCGGGGGGGCCTGGGGGGACCCCAAAACCTTCAGGGACCCCCAAAAACCGACACAGGGACCCCCCAAAAATGGACCCCAAAACCTTCAGGGACCCCCAAAATGAACCCCGGGACCCCAAAACCTTCAGGGAGCCCCAAATTGGACCCAGGGACCCCCCAAAACCTTCAGGGACCCCCAAAAACCAACCCAGGGACCCCCCAAAACCTTCAGGGACCCACAAAATGAACCCCGGGACCCCCAAATTGGACCCTGAGACCCCCAAATCCTTCAGGGACCCCCAAAATGAACCCCGGGACCCCAAAACCTTCAGGGACCCCCAAAAACCGACACAGGGACCCCCCAAAAATGGACCCCAAAACCTTCAGGGACCCCCAAAATGAACCCTGGGACCCCAAAACCTTCAGGGACCCCCAAAAACCGACACAGGGACCCCCCAAAAATGGACCCCAAAACCTTCAGGGACCCCCAAAATGAACCCTGGGACCCCAAAACCTTCAGGGAGCCCCAAATTGGACCCAGGGACCCCCCAAAACCTTCAGGGACCCCCCCAAAATGAACCCCGGGACCCCCAAATTGGACCCAGGGACCCCAAAACCTTCAGGGAGCCCCAAATTGGACCCAGGGACCCCCCAAAACCTTCAGGGACCCCCAAAAACCAACCCAGGGACCCCCCAAAACCTTCAGGGACCCACAAAATGAACCCCGGGACCCCCAAATTGGACCCTGAGACCCCCAAATCCTTCAGGGACCCCCAAAATGAACCCCGGGACCCCAAAACCTTCAGGGACCCCCAAAAACCGACACAGGGACCCCCCAAAAATGGACCCCAAAACCTTCAGGGACCCCCAAAATGAACCCTGGGACCCCAAAACCTTCAGGGAGCCCCAAATTGGACCCAGGGACCCCCCAAAACCTTCAGGGACCCCCCCAAAATGAACCCCAGGACCCCCAAATTGGACCCAGGGACCCCAAAACCTTCAGGGAGCCCCAAATTGGACCCAGGGACCCCCCAAAACCTTCAGGGACCCACAAAAACCAACCCAGGGACCCCCCAAAACCTTCAGGGACCCACAAAATGAACCCCGGGACCCCCAAATTGGACCCTGAGACCCCCAAATCCTTCAGGGACCCCCAAAATGAACCCCGGGACCCCCAAATTGGACCCAGAGATCCCCAGAATGGAACCAGGGACCCCCCCTCAAACCTTCAGGGACCCCCCAAAACCGACCCAGGGACCCCCCAAAAATGGACCCAGGGACCCCAAAACCTTCAGGGACCCCCCAAAAACCTTGAGGGACCCCCCAAAAACCAAAGGGACCCTCCCAAACCTGATGGGACCCCCCCAAAACTGGACCCAGACACCCCCAAATCTCCCAGGATCCCCCCAAAAGTGACCCAGGAATTTGGGGACCCCCCCCAAACCCCCTTGAAGGACCCCCAAAACGCCCCCCAAACCCCCCCAAAATTCACCCTGGGGACCCCCAAAAGTGACCCAGGAACCCCAAATCCCCTTTAAGGACCCCCAAAACCCCCTCGAACCCCCCCAATATCCACCCTGGGGACCCCCAAACCTCTCAGGATCCCCCCAAAAGTGACCCAGGAATTTGGGGACCCCCCCCAAATCACCTTTAAGGACCCCCAAACCCCCTCGAACCCCCCCAAAACCCCCTCGAACCCCCCCAAATCCATCCTGGGGATCCCCAAACCTCTCAGGATCCCCCCAAAAGTGACCCAAGAATTTGGGGGGACCCCCCCAAATCCCCTTTAAGGACCCCCAAACCCCCTTGAACCCCCCCCAATCCATCCTGGGGACCCCCAAACCTCTCAGGATCCCCCCAAAAGTGACCCAGGAATTTGGGGACCCCTCCCAAATCCCCTTTAAGGACCCCCAAACCCCCTTTAAGGACCCCCAAACCCCCTCAACCCCCCCAATATCCACCCTGGGGACCCCAAAAACCCCCTCGAACCCCCCCAATATCCACCCTGGGGACCCCAAAAACCCCCTCGAACCCCCCCAAATCCACCCTGGGGACCCCCAAACCCCTCCAGAACGCCCCCAAATTTGGGGTCCCCCCCTCCCGTATTTTTGGGGTGCAGACCCTCGGGCAGGAAGAGGCGGGTGAGCAGCAGCTCCTCGGGGTAGGGCACGTCCTGGGGGGGCTCCGGGGGGGCTCCCCCATTCTCGGGGGGCTTCTCGCTGAGCACGAGGGTGGTGAAGGTGCGGCCCGAGCCCCCCGAGCTCACCTGGGAGAGAATTTGGGGGAAATTTGGGGCGTTTGGGGGAATTTGAAGGAGTTGGGGGAGTTTTGGGGGGGGATTTCGAGGGGGGTTTTGGTGGGATTTTGGGGGAATTTTGGGGGGTTTTGGGGGTGCTTGAGGGGGTTTTGGGGGGATTTCAGGGGATTTGAGAGAGGTTTTGGGGGAGTTTGGGGGATTTTGGGGGGGTTTGGGCGGGAGTTTGAGGAGTTTGGGGGAGTTTGGTGGGGTTTTGGGGGTGTTGAGGGGATTTTGGGGATTTTGGGGGAGTTTTGGGGGGTTATGGGGAGTTTGGGGGTGCTTGAGGGGAGTTTGGGGAGGGTTTTGGGGGGAGTTTGGGGGTGTTTGGGGGGGCAGTTTTAGGGTGTTTCAGGGTTTTTGGGGTGGTTTTGGGGTATTTTTGGGGGGCACTTTTAGGGGGTGTTTTTGGGGTGTTTTTGGGGGTTATTTTGGGGTGTTTTTGGGGTGTACCTGCAGCACCAGCCCCAGCACATTGCGGTGTTTCGGGGTCGGTTTTGGGGGTTATTTTGCAGTATTTTGGGGGTATTTTTGGGGTGTTTTGGGGATAATTTTGGGGTTATTTTGGGGTGGTTTTGGGATATATTTTGGTGTATTTTTGGGGTGTACCTGCAGCACCATCCCCAGCGCGTTGCGGTGTTTCAGGGTGAGTTTTGGGGCTATTTTTGGGGTGTTTTTGGGATATATTTTGGGGTATTTTTTGGGTGTTTTGGGGTATTTTGGGGCTGTTTTGGGATATATTTTGGGGTTATTTTGGGATATATTTTGTGGTAATTTTGGGGTATTTTAGGATGGTTTTTGGGGTGTACCTGCAGCACCAGCCCCAGCGCGTTGCGGTGTTTCGGGGTGGGTTTTGGGGGTTATTTTGGGAAGTTTTTGGGGTGGTTTTGGGATGTATTTTTGGGATATTTTTGGGATCTATTTTGGGGTTATTTTGGGATGTTTTTGGGGTGTTTTTGGGGTATTTTTGGGGTGTTTTTGGGGCCAATTTTGGGGATATTTTTGGGGGTATTTTTGGGATGTTTTTGGGATCTATTTTGGGGTTATTTTGGGATGTTTTTGGGGGTATTTTTGGGGTGTTTTTGGGATATATTTTGGGGTACTTTAGGATGGTTTTTGGGGTGTACCTGCAGCACCAGCCCCAGCGCGTTGCGGTGTTTCGGGGTGCTCACCACCACCACCCGGCCCGGTGTCAGCACCCGCTGCCCCCCCGGCTGCGCCAGGCACCGCTGCGGACCCCAGACCCAATCAGGGGGAGCACGGAGACCCCCAAAGGGACCCCCAGAGACCCCCCAAATGTCCCCCCATTGTCCCCAGGTGTCCCCGTTGTCCCCAATGTCCCCAATGTCCCCCCCGTCCCCCCAATGTCCACAGGACCCCCCAAATGTGGCCCCAGGTGTCCCCACTGTCCCCATTGTCCCCAATGTCCTCATTGTCCCCAGGTGTCCCCATTGTCCCCATTGTCCCCAATGTCCCCCAATGTCCCACAATGTCCCCAATCCCTCCAATCCCCCCAATGTCCCCAATGTCCTCCAATGTCCCCATTGTCCCTGATGTCCCCACCATTGTCACCTCCATTGTCACCTCCATTGTCTCCAATGTCCTCCAATGTCCCCAATGTCCTCCAATGTCCCCATTGTCCCCAATGTCCCCAATGTCCCCATTGTCCCCAATGTCCCCAATGTCCCCAGGTGTCCCCAGTGTCCCCAATGTCCCCATTGTCCCCAATGTCCCCAGGTGTCCCCATTGTCCCCAGTGTCCCCAATGTCCCCAGGTGTCCCCACCTGCAGCACAGCACGGGCTCGGCGCAGCGCCACCACGGCCTGGTGGTACTGGGGCAGGTCCCCGATGTCACCTCCGTTGTCCCCAGGTGTCCCCTCGGGGTCCCCAAGTGCTGCCAGCGCCTCCCTGAGGGCGGCCACGCGCCGGGTCTGGGCCTGGGGGGACATTAAAGACATTGGGGACATTGAGGGCATTGGGGACATTGGGGGCGTTGGGGACATTGGGGACATTGGGGACATTGGGGACATTGGGGGACATTGGGGGGATTGGGGACATTGGGGACATTGAGGGCATTGGGGACATTGGGGGCATTGAGGGCATTGGGGACATTGGGGACATTGGGGGCATTGGGGACATTGGGGACATTGGGGGCATTGGGGGACATTGGGGGGATTGGGGACATTGGGGACATTGAGGGCATTGGGGACATTGGGGACATTGGGGGCATTGGGGACATTGGGGACATTGGGGACATTGGGGACATTGGGGGCATTGGGGACATTGGGGACATTGGGGGCATTGGGGACATTGGGGACATTGGGGGCATTGGGGACATTGGGGACATTGGGGACATTGGGGGCATTGGGGACATTGGGGGGACATGGGGGGACACTGGGGACATTGGGGACATTGAGGGCGTTGGGGACATTGGGGACATTGGGGGACATTGGGGACATTGGGGGGATTGGGGACATTGGAGGACATTGGGGACATGGGGGGACATGGGGGACATTAGTGGGGTGACAGGGCTCCCAGTTCATACTGGGACAGCCCAGTGTCCATACTGGGAATGTGATCAGTCCTCCCAGTCTGGACTGGGGAAATCCCAGTGCCCCCCAGTCCATCCCAGTGCCCCCCAGTCCATACTGGGACACTCCCAGCGCCCCCCAATCCATACTGGGACACTCCCAGTCCCTCCCAGTCCCTCCCAGTCCATCCCAGTCCATACTGGGACACTCCCAGTCCATCCCAGTCCCTCCCAGTCCATACTGGGACACTCCCAGCGCCCCCCAATCCATACTGGGACACTCCCAGTCCCTCCCTGTCCATCCCAGTGACCCCAAATCCATACTGGGACACTCCCAGTCCCTCCCAGTCCATCCCAGTCCATACTGGGACACTCCCAGTGCCACCCAGTCCCTCCCAGTCCATCCCAGTGCCCCCCAGTCCAATCCCAGTCCTTCCCAGTCCCCTCCCAGTGCCCTCCAATCCCCTCTCACCCCCTCCCAGTTTATCCCAGTGCCCCCCAATCCCCTCCCAGTCCCTCCCAGTGCCCTCCCAGCGCCCATAACTCCATTCCCAGTCCATCCCAGTCCCTCCCAGTTTATCCCAGTCCATCCCACACCCACGGTGGCGTCGCAGCGCAGCGGGAACTCGGCGAAGCTGCGGCGCATGAGGGACCCCAGTCCCTCCCAGCACCCATAACTCCATCCCCGGTCCCTCCCAGTCCCTCCCAGTCCATCCCAGTGCCCCCCAGTCCCTCCCAGTTTATCCCAGTGCTCCCAGTGCCCACCGTGGCGTCGCGGCGCAGCGGGAACTCGGCGAAGCTGCGGCGCATGAGGTCGTGGGGGCGCAGGGCGGGCGCGCGCAGCAGCAGCAGGATCATGGGGTACGTCAGGCGGAACCGCGACTGCAGCGGCGACGGACGGCCCTGCGTGGGGACACGGATGGGGACACGGTGGTGACACGGCGGTGACACACGAGTGGGGACATGGCGGTGACATGGCGGGCACTCACCAGCATCATGCGGTGCAGGTCGGACAGCTCGGGCACCGGGCCCTTGCAGAGGATGATGACGGTGCCGGTGGCGTCCAGGCCGCGGCGCCCGGCGCGCCCCGACATCTGCGTGTACTCGCCTGGGGACACAAAGGGACAAAGGTGACGCACGGCCCTGCCCCGCTGCAAGGTGATTTTCTTCTTTTCTTCTCATAAAACTACTGGTTTTACCCTCGTGTTTGCCGCCATTTTCCCCTCACGTTTTCCCGCCCTTTTCCCCCCTCATGTTTTCCTGCTCTTTTCCCCTCACATTTCTTTCCATTTTCCCCTCATGTTTTCCCACCATTTTACCCTTCACGTTTTCCCGCCCTTTTCCCATCATGTTTTCCTGCTCTTTTCCCCTCACATTTCTTCCCATTTTCCCCTCACGTTTTCCCGCCATTTTCCCCTCACGCTTTCCTACTGTTTTCCCCTCACGTTTTCCCGCCCTTTATCCATCATGTTTTCCTGCTCTTTTCCCCTCATGTTTCTCACCATTTTCCCCTCACATTTCCTGCTCTTTTTTCCCTCACATTTCTCACCACTTTCCCCTCACACTTCTCACCATTTTCCCCTCACGTTTTCCCACCATTTTCCCCTCTCATTTTCCTGCCCTTTTCCCCTCACGTTTTCTGCCCTTTTCCCCTCACCTTTCCCACTTTTTCCCCTCACGTTTCCTGCTCTTTTCCCCTCACATTTCCTGCTATTTTTCCCCTTACGTTTCTCGTCATTTTCCCCTCATGTTTCTCTCCATTTTCCCCTTATGTCTCCTGCCCTTTTTCCCCTCACCTGGGGGACACAAAGGGACAAAGATGACACACAGGCCTGCCCCGCTGCAAGGTGATTTTCTTCTTTTCTTCTCATAAAACTACTGGTTTTACCCTCGTGTTTGCCGCCATTTTCCCCTCACGTTTTCCCGCCCTTTTCCCCTCACGTTTTCCCGCCCTTTTCCCGTCATGTTTTCCTGCTCTTTTCCCCTCACGTTTCTTCCCATTTTCCCCTCACGTTTTCCCGCCATTTTCCCCTCACGTTTTCCTACTGTTTTCCCCTCACGTTTTCCCGCCCTTTATCCATCATGTTTTCCTGCTCTTTTCCCCTCATGTTTCTCACCATTTTCCCCTCACATTTCCTGCTCTTTTTTCCCTCACATTTCTCACCACTTTCCCCTCACACTTCTCACCATTTTCCCCTCACGTTTTCCCACCATTTTCCCCTCTCATTTTCCTGCCCTTTTCCCCTCACGTTTTCTGCCCTTTTCCCCTCACCTTTCCCACTTTTTCCCCTCACATTTCCTGCTCTTTTCCCCTCACATTTCCTGCTATTTTTCCCCTTACGTTTCTCGTCATTTTCCCCTCATGTTTCTCTCCATTTTCCCCTTATGTCTCCTGCCCTTTTTCCCCTCACCTGGGGGACACAAAGGGACAAAGGTGACACATGGCCCTGCCCCACACAAAGGTGATTTTCTTGTTTTCTTCACATAAAAACTACTGGTTTTACCCTCACGTTTTCCCGCCATTTTCCCCCTCATGTTTTCCTGCTCTTTTCCCCTCACATTTCCTGCTATTTCCCCCCTCACATTTCTCACCATTTTCCCCTCCCATTTTCTGTCCTTTTCCCCTCACAGCTCCCACCATTTTCCCCTTCACGTTTCCCGCTCTTTTCCCCTCACATTTCCTGCTATTTCCCCCCTCACATTTCTCACCATTTTCCCCTCACGGTTTCTGCCCTCTTTCCCTCACCTTTCCCATTCTTTTTCCCCCTCACATTTCTCACCATTTTCTTCTCATATTTCCCTCTTTCTCCCCTGACGTTTCCCCCGTTTTCCTCTCATGTTTCCCGCTCCTTTTCCCCTCACATTTCTCACCATTTTTGTCTTCACGTTTCCCGCTCTTTTCCTCTCACGTTTTCCTGCCATTTTCCCCCCACATTTTCCTATCCTTTTCCCCTCACGTTTTCCCACTCTTTTCCCCTCACATTTCTCATCATTTTCCCCTCACATATCTCATCAGTTTCCCCTCATATTTCTCACCATTTTCCCCTCACGTTTCCCACCATTTTCCCCCTCACATTTCCCATCACGCTTACAACTCTATTCCCTTCATTCCCCTCAAATTTCTTCTCTCACATTTCCACCTTCTCTCAACCCCATTTCTACTATTTTTTCCCTCAACTTTCCTGCCCTTTTTCCTTCCCATTTTTCACCCCTTTTCCACCCCACTGCTGCCATTACCCCTATTTTTTTCTCTCACCTTTCCCACCTTTTTCCATCATGTTTTTCACCCCTTTTCCACGCCATTTCCCCTATTTTTTCTCTCACCTTTCCCACCCTTTTTCCTTGACATTTTCACCCCTTTTCCACCCATGGAGGACATAGCACCGAGACCCCAAAAAGCTGCCCCACACCTGGCAGGAGGTCACGGAAGCTGTTCCCGTCGTGTTTGCGGATGGAGTCAAACACCACGGTCCGTGCCGGCATGTTCACCCCCATGGCGAACGTCTCGGTGGCAAACAGCACCTGGGGCAGGTGTGGGGCAGGTTTTTGGGGTAGATTTGGGGCAGGTTTGGGGCAGGTTATGGGGCAGGTTTGGGGCAGGTTTGGGGCAGGTTATGGGGCAGGTATGGGGCAGGTTTTGGGGGTAGGTTTGGGGCAGGTTATGGGGCAAGTTTGGGGTAGGTTATGGGGCAGGTTTGGGGCAGGTTTTTGGGGCAGGTTATGGGGCAGGTTTTTGGGGCAGGTATGGGGCAGGTTATGGGGCAGGTTTGGGACAGGTCTTTGGGGCAGATTTGGGCAGGTTTGGGACAGGTTATGGGGCAGGTATGGGGCAGGTTTTTGGGGCAGGTATGGGGCAGGTTATGGGGCAGGTGTGGGACAGGTTATGGGGCAGGTATGGGGCAGGTTATGGGGCAGGTGTGGGACAGGTTATGGGGCAGGTTTGGGACAGGTTATGGGGCAGGTATGGGGCAGGTTTTTCGGGCAGGTATGGGGCAGGTTTGGGGCAGGTATGGGGAAAGTTATTGGGGCAGGTACAGGACAAGTTTTAGGGCAGATTTGTACAAGTTTGGGGAAGGTTTTTGGGGCAGGTTTTTGGCACAAGCTGTGGGGCTGCAGCACCTGTCCCCACACACCTTGACCAGCCCCTGGCTGAAGAGCATCTCCACGATCTCCTTGAGCAGGGGCAGCACCCCGCCATGGTGGACGCCGATGCCGCGCTGCAGCAGGTCCGAGAGCTGCAGCACCTAGGGAAGGGGGAAAAGGGAGGGGAAATGTGCTGCCAGGCCAGGCAGCCATTACACCCAAATCCACGTCCCAAAATCCCCTTTTTTCCCCCCAAAATCCCTACCTACAGGAGGCACAGCCGGGTCAGGCAGTGCACACACACCCCCATGTCCCAAAATCCCCTTTTTTCCCCCAAAATCCCCATTTTTCCCCCCAAAACCCCCTCACCTGCGGCAGGCGGCAGTCGGAGCCGCACAGCCGGGCCAGGCAGCGCGTCAGGAACTGCCGCACCTGGGCGCGCTCGGGGCCGCTGCCCACACCCTCCTCCACATCCCAAAATCCCCTTTTTTCTCCCAAAATCCCCTTTTATACCCCGAAATCCCACCCTTTTCTCGTCATGTTTCCTGCTCTTTTCCCCTCACATTTCTCACCATTTTCCCCTCACGTTTTCCCACCATTTTCCTCTCACATTTCTCACCATTTTCCCCTCACGTTTTCCCGCCATTTTCCCCTCATGTTTTCCCGCCCTTTTCCCCCTCATGTTTTCCCGCTCTTTTCCCCTCACATTTCTCACCATCTTCCCCTCACGTTTTCCCACCATTTTCCCCCCTCACGTTTCCCCACCCTTTTCCCCTCACGTTTTCCCGCCCTTTTCCCCCCCTCACATTTTCCCGCCCTTTTCCCCCCTCACGTTTTCCCGCCATTTTCCCCTCACGTTTTCCCACCATTTTCCCCTCACGTTTTCCCACCATTTTCCCCTCACATTTCTCACCATTTTCCCCTCACGTTTTCCCGCCATTTTCCCCTCACGTTTTCCCACCATTTTCCCCTCACGTTTTCCCACCATTTTCCCCTCACGTTTTCCCGCCATTTTCCCCTCACGTTTTCCCACCATTTTCCCACCCGCGGCAGGCAGCGGTGGGAGCCGCGCAGCCCACACCCACCTCCACATCCCAAAATCCCTTTTTTTTTCCCAAAATCCCCTTTTTTCCCCCCAAAACCCCCTCACCTGCGGCAGGCGGCGGTCGGAGCCGCGCAGCCGGGCCAGGCAGCGCGTCAGGAACTGCCGCACCTGGGCGCGCTCGGGGCCGCTGAGCAGCTCCAGCGAGCCCAGCGCTGCCGCCTGGTCCTCGCAGCGGCCCCGCGAGAAGGTGAAGGTGACGGCGGGCAGCAGCTCCCGCTCACGGAGCGTCTCCAGAAGGGACAGCCACACCCCTCGCTCCTGATTTGGGGAGAAAACGGGAGAAATTGGGGTTAGAGAGACCCTCCGGACCCCGCTGCTCCTGCCCAGGGTGAGTGTGACCCCCGGAAAAGCCCCCAGACCCTCGGGACCCCACAAGGTGAAGGTGACGGCGGGCAGCAGCTCCCGCTCCCGCAGCGTCTCCAGAAGGGACAGCCAGACCCCCCGCTCCTGATTTGGGGAGAAAATGGGAGAAATTGGGGTTAGAGAGACCCTCGGAGAAGCCCCCAGACTCTCGGGACCCTCTGCTCCTGATGGAGGGAGAAAATGGGGTTAGAGGGACCCTCAGGGTGGTCTCCAGACACTCTGGACCCTCCGCTCCTGATTGGGGGAGAAATGGGGTTAGAGAGACCCCCATAGAAGCCCCCAGACCCCCCAGAACGCCCCGTACCTGCCCGGGGTTGGGGTCTCCCAGAGCAGCCCCAAGTCCACCACACCTGCCTGGGGTTGGGGACCCCCAGTGAAGCCCCCAGACCCCCCAGGACCCCCCGTACCTGCCCAGGGTTGGAGCCCCCCATGGTGGGCTGCCGTGCCCCGAAGCTCTGGGCGTGTTTGCTGCTCTGCTCCTTCTTGGCCTCCACGGCCGCGTAGTACCTGGGGCAGGTGTGGGGCAGTTGAGGGCAGGTGTGGGGCAGGTTTGGGGCAGGTTTCTGGGGCAGATTCAGGTGGGCTTGGGGCACATTTAGGGCAGATTTTTGGGGCAGGTACAGGACAGGTTTTTGGGGCAGATTTGGGGCAGGTTATGGGGCAGGTTTGGGGCAGATTTGGGGCAGGTTTGGGGCAGATTCAGACGGGTTTGGGGCAGATTCAGGCGGGTTTGGGGCAGTTTTGGGGCAGGTACAGGGCAGATTTTTGGGGCAGATTCAGGTGGGTTTGGGGCAGATTTGGGGCAGGTTTGGGGCAGATTCAGACGGGTTTGGGGCAGTTTTGGGGCAGGTACAGGGCAGATTTTTGGGGCATACTCAGGCAGGTTTTTGAGGCAGGTTTGGGGCAGGTGAGGGGCAGGTTTGGGGCAGGTTTTTGGGGCAGACTCGGGCAGGTTTGGGGCAGGTTTTTGGGGCAGACTCGGGCAGGTTTGGGGCAGATTTGGGCAGTTTTTTGGGACAGGTTTAGGGCAGGTTTCAGGCAGGTTTTTGGGGCAGGTGTTGGGAAGGTTTTTGGGGCAGATTCGGACAGGTTTGGGGCCGGTTTGGGGTAGATTCAGGGCAGATTTTTGGGTCAGATTCAAGCAGGTTTTTGGGTCAGATTCAGGCGGGTTTGGGGCAGGTACAGGACAGGTTTTTGGGACAGGTTTGGGGCAGGCACAGGACAAGTTTAGGGCAGATTTTTGGGTCAGATTCAGACAGGTTTGGGGCAGGTTTAGGGCAAGTTTTGGGCCAGATTTGGGGCAGGTACAGGACAGGATTTTTGGGCAGGTTTTTGGGTCAGATTGGGGCAGATTTGGGACAGGTTTAGGGCAGGATTCTGGGTCAGATTTGGGCAGGTTTTTGGGTCAGATTGAGGCAGATTTGGGACAGGTTTAGGGCAGGTTTTTGGGGCAGTTTTAGGCAGGTTTTTGGGTCAGATTGGGGCAGATTTGGGACAGGTTTAGGGCAGGATTCTGGGTCAGATTTGGGCAGGTTTTTGGGTCAGATTGAGGCAGGTTTTTGGGGCAGTTTTAGGACAGATTTTCGGGGCAGATTAGGGCAAGTTTGGGGCAGGTTTTTGGGGCAGTTTTAGGGCAGATTTTTGGGTTAATTTTGGACAGGTTTGGGTCTCACCCCTGGGTGCTGAAGGCCCCGTTTGGGCCCAGCAGCTGGAACAGCTGGTGCCGGGTGCGGGAGCTGTTCCCGGTGAACAGAAAATGCTCCAGCGGCACCGGGCGGCGCGGGGTGCTGATAACGCGGACACAGCGGCGCTTGGTGCGCCTGAAACGGGGGAAAAAACGGAGATTTTGGGAAAAATGGGATGGGAAATGTGAGAGCAGTGGCAGCGCTGCTTTGTGTGGCTGAAATGGGGTAAAAAACTGAGATTTTGGGAAAAAATGGGATGGGGGATGTGAGAGCAGTGACAGCGCTGCTTTGTGTGGCTGAAATGGGGTAAAAAACGGAGATTTTGGGAAAAAATGGGATGGGGAATGTGAGAGCAGTGGCAGCGCTGCTTTGTGTGGCTGAAATGGGGTAAAAAACGGAGATTTTGGGAAAAAATGGGATGGGGGATGTGAGAGCAGTGACAGCGCTGCTTTGTGTGATGGAAATGGGGTAAAAAACTGAGATTTTGGGAAAAAATGGGATGGGGAATGTGAGAGCAGTGACAGCGCTGCTTTGTGTGATGGAAATGGGGTAAAAAACGGAGATTTTGGGAAAAAATGGGATGGGGAATGTGAGAGCAGTGACAGCGCTGCTTTGTGTGATGGAAATGGGGTAAAAAATTGAGATTTTGGGAAAAAATGGGATTGGGGAATGTGAGAGCAGTGACAGCGCTGCTTTGTGTGATGGAAATGGGGTAAAAAGACCCCCCAAAACCCCTCAAGGATCCCCCAAAACCCTTCAAAGACCCCCTAAACACCCCGAGGAAGCCCCCAAACCCCCCAAGGACCCCCCTAAACCCTTCAAGGACCCCCCAAACACCCCCAGGGACCCCCAAAGCCCCTCAAGGACCCCTCAAAGCCCCCCCAGATCCCCCAAGGACCCCCCAAATCCCCCTGAGGATCCCCCAAATCCCCCCAGAGACCCCCCAAAACCTCTCAAGGACCCCCCAAACCCCCCGAAGACCCCCCAAAACCCACTGAGGACCCCTCAAAACCCCTCATGGACCCCCCAAATCCCCCCAGAGACCCCCCCAAAACCCACTGAGGACCCCCCAAATCCCCTCAAGGACCCCCCAAATCCCCCCAGAGACCCCCAAAACCCACCGAGGACCCCCCAAAACCCCTCAGGGATCCCCAAAACCTCTCAGGGACCCCTCAAAGCCCCTCAAGGACCCCCCTAAACACCGCGAGGAGCCCCCAAATCCCCCCAGAGACCCCCAAAACCCCTCAGGGACCCCCAAAACCTCTCAGGGACCCCTCAAAGCCCCTCAAGGACCCCCCCTAAACACCGCGAGGAGCCCCCAAATCCCCCCAGGGACCCCTCAAACCCCCCCCAGATCCCACTGAGGACCCCCGAAACACCCCGAGGACCCCCCCCAAAGCCCCCCAAAAGCCCCCCCGGGGGTCCTCACCCGACCCACTGGGCGAACTCGAGCGCGTTGGGGACGGTGGCGCTGAGCAGAACCAGCTTGACGTGCTCGGGCAGCAGGATCAGCACCTCCTCCCACACCACGCCCCTCTGCCGGGGCAAAAACGGGGTCGGGGGGGCCCCAAAACGTCCTGGGAACCCCAAAAATGAACTCGGGACCCCCAAAAACCCCCCAAAACCCCCCTGGGAACCTCAAAAATCAACAGGGAAACTCCAAAAATGAACCTGGGAACCCCAAAAAGCATCAGCACCTCCTCCCACACCACGCCCCTCTGCCGGGGCAAAAACGGGGTCGGGGGAGCCCCAAAACGTCCTGGGAACCCCAAAAATGAACTCGGGACCCCCAAAGACCCCCCAAAACCCCCCTGGGAACCTCAACAATCAACAGGGAAACTCCAAAAATGAACCTGGGAACCCCAAAAAGCATCAGCACCTCCTCCCACACCACGCCCCTCTGCCGGGGCAAAAACGGGGTCGGGGGGGCCCCAAAACGTCCTGGGAACCCCAAAAATGAACTCGGGACCCCCAAAAACCCCCCAGGAGCACCAAAAACCCCCCCTGAGAACCCCAAAAAGTCTTTGGGAACCCCAAAAATGAACTCAGGACCCCCAAAAACCCCCCGGGAACACCAAAACCTCCCCCGGGAACCTCAAAAATCAACAGGGAAACTCCAAAAATGAACCCGGGAACCCCAAAACGTCCTGGGAACCCCAAAAATGAACTCGGGACCCCCAAAAACCTCCCCGGGAGCACCAAAAACCCCCCTGGGAACCCCAAAACGTCTTTGGGAACCCCAAAAATGAACTGGGGAACCCCAAAAATGAACTGGGAACCACCAAAACCCCCCCAAAACCACCTGAGACTCCCCAAAAATCACCTGGGAACCCCAAAAATGAACTGGGGAACCCCAAAAACCCCCCGGGAACCCCAAAAATTAACTGGGGAACCCCAAAAATCACCTTGGAAACCCCAAAACCCCCCAAAATTCCCTCAGAGACCCCTCAGAGACCCCCAAACTGCCCCCAAACCCATCCCTGGGTGCCCCCAGAGCCCTGAGGTGACTCCCCCACATCCCCAAGCCCCCCCAAAGACCCCCAAAATCACCCCAAATCCCCCCAAAATCACCCCAAAATCCCCCCAAAATCCCCTCAGAGACCCTCCAAACCCCTCGGGGGACCCCCAAATTCCCCCAAGACCCCCCAGAGACCCCCACCCCATCGTCACTGACGTAGTGCACCTCGTCGAGGATCACCCACTCCAGGTCCCGGATGGTGTCAGAGCCCCCTAATGTACCCAAATCCCCCCAAAATCCCCCCAAAAATCCCCCCAAAATCACCTCAGAGACCCCCAAAATCACCTCAGAGACCCCCCAGAGACCCCCAGAGACCCCCAGAGACCCCCACCCCATCGTCACTGACGTAGTGCACCTCATCAAAAATCACCACTCCAGGTCCCGGATGGTGTCAGAGCCCCCTAATGTACCCAAATCCCCCCAAAATCCCCGCAAAAATCCCCCCAAAATCCCCTCAGAGACCCCCAAAATCACCTCAGAGACCCCCCAAACACCCCCAAAGACCCCCAGAGACCCCCAGAGACCCCCACCCCATCGTCACTGACATAGTGCACCTCATCAAAAATCACCACTCCAGGTCCCGGATGGTGTCAGAGCCCCCTCATGTACCCAAATCCCCCCAAAAACCCCCCAAAAATCCCCTCACAGACCCCCAAAATCACCCCAGAGACCCCCAAAATCACCCCAGAGACCCCCAGAGACCCCCAGAGACCCCCAAAATCACCCCAGAGACCCCCACCTCATCGTCATTGACGTAGTGCACCTCGTCGAAGATCACCCACTCCAGGTCCCGGATGGTGTCGGAGCCGTTGTACAGCATCGACCTGGGGGGCGGGCGGAGATGAATTTGGGGAGGGGTCTCAGCACCCCCAGGACCCTCAAACTCCACCCAAATCTGCCCAGAATCCCTCCAGGACCCTTTGGGACCCTCCCAGGAGCCTCCCAAATCCCCTTCAGAGACCCCTCAGAGACCCCCAAATCCCCCCAAATCCCCTTCAGAGACTCCCAAACCCCTCCCCAAATTTCCCCAGAGACTCCCCGGGACCCTTTGGGACCCCCCAAAATCTCTTCAGAGACCCCCAAATCCCCCCAGAGACCCCTCAGAGACCCCCAAACCCCCGCAGAGACCCCCCAAGCTCCCTCAAATCCCCTCCTGGACCCACCCAGGACCCCCAAACTGCTCCCAAACCCCCTCAAGATCCCTTGGGACCTTTCTAGGACCCCCCAGGACCCCCCAAACCCCCTTCAGAGACCCCCAAATCCCCCCAGGACCCCCCAAACCCCCCCAAGACCCCCCAAATCCCCTTCAGAGACCCCCAAATCCCCTTCAGAGACCCCTCAGGGACCCACCAGGACCCCCAAAACCCCCCCAGAACCCCACAAACCCCCCCCAAAATCGCCTCAGGACCCACCCAGGATCCCCAAAATCCTCCTGAACCCCCCAAATCCCTTTCAGAGACCCCTCAGAGACCCACCAGGACCCCTCAGGGACCCCCCAAACCCCCCGAAAATCCCCCCAAAATCACCTCAGGACCCACCCAGAGCCCCTTGGGACCCCTCAGGGAGCCCCCCGGACCCCCAAATCCCCTCCAGAGACCCCCCAGAACCCGCTAGGACCGCCCCAAACCCCCCGAAAATCCCCCCAAAATCGCCTCAGGACCCACCCAGGACCCCCTTGGGACCCCCCCAGACGGCCCTTTGGGACCCCTCCCCAGCGCACCGGAGGATCTCGGTGGTCATGACCAGGGTGGCGGCGTCGGGGCGCAGCTGCGCGTCCCCCGTCAGCAGCCCCACGTCGCCGAAGGTCTCGCGGAAATCCCGAAACTTCTGGTTCGACAGCGCCTTGATGGGAGAGGTGTAGATGGACCTGGGGGCACGGGGGGGGGGAAACGGGTCAGAGACCCCCGAGGGGGGTTAGGGGGGTCTTGGGGGGGCTCTGAAGGGGCTTTTGGGGGGAATTTGGGGGAGATTTGGGGTCTCTGAAAGGGGTTTGGGGGGATTTGGGGGTCTCTGGGGAGTTTGGGGGACTCTGAGGGGGTCTCTGGGGGCATTTTGGGGGGTTTGGGGGTCTCTGAAAGGGGTTTGGGGGAATTTGGGGGTCTCCGAAGGGGGTTTTGGGGGATTTTGGGGAAATTTGGGAGTCGCTGAAGGGGGTTTGGGGGGATTTGGGGGTCTCCAAAGGGGGTTTGGGGGGATTTGGGGGGGTTTGGGGGGGTCTCTGAAGGGGGTTTGGGGGAATTTGGGGGTCTCTGGGGGAATTTGGGGGGGTTTGGGGGACTCTGAGGGGGTCTCTGGGGGGAATTTGGGGGGCTTTGGGGGGGTCTCTGAAGGGGGTTTGGGGGAATTTGGGGGTCTCTGAAGGGGGTTTTGGGGGATTTTGGGGAAGATTTGGGGGTCTCTGAAAGGGGTTTTGGGGGAACTTGGGGGTCTCTGAAGGGGGTTTGGGGGGATTTTGGGGGGATTTGGGGGTCTCTGAAAGGGGTTTGGGGGGATTTGGGGGTCTCCAAAGGGGGTTTGGGGGGATTTTGGGGGGATTTGGGGGTCTCTGAAGGGGGTTTGGGGGAACTTGGGGGTCTCTGAAGGGGGTTTGGGGGAACTTGGGGGTCTCTGAAGGGGGTTTGGGGGAATTTGGGGGTGTCCAAAGGGGGTTTGGGGGGATTTGGGGGTCTCTGGGGAGTTTGGGGGACTCTGATGGGGTCTCTGGGGGCATTTTGGGGGATTTGGGGGTCTCTGAAGGGTCTCTGAGGGGTTTGGGGGTCTCTGAAGGGGGTTTGGGGGGATTTGGGGGAGATTTGGGGGTCTCTGAAGGCGGTTTTGGGGGGGATTTTGGGGGAATTTGGGGGTCTCTGAAGGGGGTTTCGGGGTGGCTTTGGGGTGATTTGGGGGTGGTTTGGGGGGGTTTTGCGGGGGTTTGGGGGTCTCTGAAGGCGATTTGGGGGAGTTCAGGGGTCTCTGGGGGAATTTGGGGGTCTTTGGGGGTCTCTGGGGGGGATTTTGGGGTCCCCGGAAGCGATTTCGGTGCCCCCCGAGGCGTTTTCGGGGTCCCCGAGGCGATTTCGGTGCCCCCCAAGGCGATTTCGGTGCCCCCCGAGGCATTTTCAGGGTCCCCGGGCAATTTTGGGGGTCTCCAAGGCGATTTTGATGCCCCCCGAGGCGATTTTGGGGTTCCCGGGGCGATTTCAGTGCCCCCCGAGGCGATTTTGGGGTTCCCGAGGCGATTTTGGGGGTCCCTGAGGCGATTTTTGGGTTCCCGGGGCGATTTCAGTGCCCCCCGAGGCGATTTTGGGGTTCCCGAGGCGATTTTGGTGCCCCCCGAGACGTTTTTGGTGCTCCTCGAGGTGTTTTTGGTGCCCCTCGAGGCGATTTTGGGGGTCTCCAAGGCGATTTTGATGCCCCCCGAGGCGATTTTGGGGTTCCCGGGGCGATTTCGGTGCCCCCCGAGGCGATTTTGATGCCCCCCGAGGCGATTTTGGGGGTCCCTGAGGCGATTTTGGGGTTCCCGGGGCGATTTTGATGCCCCCCGAGGCGATTTTGGTGCCCCCCGAGACGATTTTGGTGCCCCCCGAGGTGTTTTTGGTGCCCCTCGAGGCGGTTTTGGGGGTCCCCGGGCGATTTTGGTGCCCCCCGAGGCGTTTTTGGGGGTTCCCGGACGCGATTTTGGGGTCCCCGGGCGTTTTTGGTGCCCTCACCGCGTCATGTGGCGGCGGGCCAGCGCGATGGCGTACTCGGCCACGGCCGTCTTGCCGGCCGAGGTGTGAGCGGCCACCAGCACCGAGTGACCGCGCTCCAGGCACAGCGCGGCGCGCTGCTGGAACGGGTCTGGGGCGAACGGCCACTGCGGGGGCAAAAACGGTGAGTTTGGGGCAACCCCGGAATCCTAAAAATACCAAAAAAACCCAAAAAACCCAAAAAAACCCCAAAATTCTAGGGCACCCCAAAGCCCGTGGTGACCGCGCTCCAGGCACGGCGCGGCGCGCTGCTGGAACGGGTCTGGGGTGAACGGCCACTATGGGGGGAAAAACGGCGATTTTAGGGCATCTGGAATCCTAAAAATCCAAAAATCCCCAAAAACAAAAAAACAAAACAAAAAAAAAAACCCAAAAAACCCCCAAAAAACCCCCAAAAAACCCCCAAAAAACCCCAAAATCCCGAAGCCTGCGGTGACCGCGCTCCTGGCACAGGAACGGCCGCTTTGGGGGAAAAAACGGCGATTTTGGGGCACCCAGAACCCAAAAAATACCAAAAAACCAAAAAAACCCAAAAAAAATCCAAACCCCCCCACAAAAAAACCCCCAAAAACCCCAAAATGCCAAAGCCCGCGGTGACCGCGCTCCAGGCACGGCGCGGCGCGCTGCTGGAACGGGTCCGGGGTGAACGGCCACTATGGGGGGAAAAACGGTGATTTTAGGGCATCTGGAATCCTAAAAATCCAAAAATCCCAAAAAACAAAAAAAAAACCCAAAAAAAACCCCCAAATAAACGCAAAAAAAAACCTCAAAAACCCCAAAAAAAAAACCCCCAAAAAAAAACCCCAAAAAAACAACCCCAAAATTCCAAGACTTGCAGTGATCGCGCTCCAGGCACAGGAACGGCCACTGTGGGGGAAAAAATGGCGATTTTGGGGCGCCCCGAACCCCAAAAATACCAAAAAACCCCCAAAAAACAAAAAATAACCCTCAAAAACCCCAAAATTCTAGGGCACCCCAAAGCCCGCGGTGGCCGCGCTCCAGGCACGGCGCGGCGCGCTGCTGGAACGGGTCCGGGGCCAACGGCCACTATGGGGGGAAAAACGGTGAGTTTGGGGCACCCCCGAACCCCAAAAAATACCAAAAAACCCAAAAAAAAAAACCCCAAAGAAAACCCCAAAAAACCCCCAGAAAACCCCCCAAAAACCCCCCAAAAAAAACAAAAAAAAAACCCCAAAATGCCGAAGCCTGCGGTGACCGCGCTCCAGGCACAGGAACGGCCGCTTTGGGGGAAAAAACGGCGAGTTTGGGGCACCCCGAACCCCAAAAAACCCTAAAAAACCCCAAACCCCACCAAATCACCCCAAAATCCCCCCAGGACCCCCCAAAATCCCTCCAAAATTCCACCCAAACCCCTCCAAGCGCCCCAAAATCCCTCAGATCCCCCCAAATCCCCTCAAGTCCCCCAAAATCCCCCCAGGACCCCCCAAAATCCCCCCAAAATCCCACCTAAACCCCTCCAAACCCCCCTAAATCCCCCCAGGACCCCCCAAAATCCCACCTAGCCCCCCCCAAACCCCCCAAAATTCCCCCCAAAATCCCCCCAAAATCCCACCTAAACCCCCCCAAAGCC